>NC_044996.1:58551754-58851754 GCF_008728515.1 Papio anubis | reverse complement strand
TTATCCCTGCTTCGAGCAAGTTGATTAAGATGTAATTTTTTTCCTGTTTCTTCTGTTTATATTTCATTTAAGACTCTAGATTCCTTGATTGGTTTTCATCAAATTTGGAAAATCTTCAGCCATTATTTATTGAAATATGGTTTTCTGTCCCCATATTTCCCTCCTTTGGAAACTCCAATTACCTGAAGTTGTTCCACAGCTCACTGATTATACTTTATTCATTTATATTTTTTCTTTCTGTGTTTGTTTTTCATATTTTTTATTGCTATGCCTTCAAGTTCACTAATATTTTATCTGTAACATCTAATCTACTATTAATCCCATACTGTTAATTTTTCATCAAAGACACTGTAGGCATCATCTTTAGAAGTTTGATTTGGACCTTTTAACATCTTTTATGTCTTTACTAACTCAGGTACATAGATTGCAGTTATAATAACTATTTTCATGCTCTTGTCTGCTAATTCTAAGATCAATGTCATTTCTGGGTCAGTTTCAATGGATTTTTTTTTCTCATTATGGGTCATATATTCTTGCTTCTTTTCATTCTTGGTAATCTTTGATTTTTTCCTTTTTTTCATTCCTACAAGGTATTCTTGAGCATTATTCTGATACATAGTTTAGTTGGGAATACTTTGATATTTTTGTTTCTTTGCTTTTTAAGATTTACTAGGTCGGCCGGGCGCGGTGGCTCAAGCCTGTAATCCCAGCACTTTGGGAGGCCGAGGCGGGCGGATCACGAGGTCAGGAGATCGAGACCATCCTGGCTAACATGGTGAAACCCCGTCTCTACTAAAAATACAAAAAAACTAGCCGGGCGTGGTGGCGGGCGCCTGTAGTCCCAGCTACTCGGAGGCTGAGGCAGGAGAATGGCCTGAACCTGGGAGGCGGAGCTTGCAGTGAGCCGAGATCGCACCACTGCACTCCAGCCTGGGTGACACAGCGCGAGACTCCGTCTCAAAAAAAAAAAAAAAAAAAAAAAAAAAAGAAAGATTTACTAGGTCAAGCCAGATTAGTGCTCAGTTTAGGCCAATTTTTCTCCACTATTATGACAAGACACTTCTGATATTCTACCAAATACCCCGTAAATCTTGAGATTTCTGCAATCTAGTTGGTGGGGACAGAAACCATGCCCAGTCTTGTGTGGATATTGGGCACTGTTGCCTCCAATTGGGTAGTGGTTTCCCTAGACTTGGGTAGTTTTCTTATACACATGATCAGCACACATCTGGATACTCAGAGAATCTCTCTACATATGTCTGGATTTCTCTGTCTGTGCAACTCTTTCCTCTCTAGTACTTTATTCTGTGGAATGTAGCTGTTTTGGTAGAAATTAGCCATCTTGGTCTCCCTGGTCTCTAAATTCTATTGACTCAATTAGGAAGCCTCACGGGCTCCATTTGGGTTCTAATTCACTGTATCATGAACGAAAAGCTCACACAAGGCGGTAATATTTGGCATTTATAGGGATTGCCTTGTTTGTTTTCTCTCTCTGTGATCATTCTCTATCATTGCTTGATGTCGAGTGTCTTGAAAACCATCAATGCGTTTATTTTGTGTTTTCATTATTTCAAGCAGAAGAGTAAATCCAGTTTCTGTTATTTAACCTTGGTTAAAAGTTAAATTCAGTTTAATATGTATATAAATATATATATGTGATAGATATAATTATGGACTTTTAACATATTTGATATGTTTCAAATATCAGTTTTAATACTCAAATTGTCCCATTTTGGTCGGGAAAACACCCTACTAGGTGGCATTTGACAGACTCCAGGAGTCCTTGCTTTCTTTTCAACAATGGTAGAGATGCTTTTTCTCCAGTGCTGTAAAGAAATAGCACTCGAACATATATTTAATTTTCTCAGCAAGGCTATCACACAAAGGGTACACTCGCCAGCAGTTTTGCTGAACAAAGGGGACAGGGTCATTTATAACCTGACGTGTCCAGGTTCCGTTGGCTGGAATGGGACCTCACATTCTGTATTTGTCCTAATTGGCTAGCAACTTAGAACTTTTCAAAAGAGGCAAAGGCAGAGGAGAACAAAGGAAAGAAGAAGTAACTTGTGGAATGCTGAGAAAGGTAAAAACACCTCCAAATAAGGAAGAGGAACAGGATATGACCTAATACTTGCTTGGACCAGTATAATAAGCATGCCAGGGCAAATATTTAGGCTAAATTGTGGGAGCTAAGAATGCAAAATACATTTATTTCTTTATTATGGCTAGCAGATATCTAAGAATGTTAGCACAGGTCTTTGAATAAATTTTGCTTCTATGAGAAGTTGCTATTTATTCCTAATTAGACTGGGAGGAAAGTCTCTTTGAAGAGGAACCTCTACTTTACTTTTTACAAGATGTTTCAGGCTCATTTTGTACATTTCCTGCATTAAGTCAGTCATTTCTACAAAAATTCAGGAGGCCTGCTCTGAAGAAGAAAGAGAAAATAATAACCCAGACCTGGGATACTGAAAAAAAGCCCTACATATAACATCAGAAAATGTTCTAGACTTATTGGAACATATCTGGAGAATATCCAAAAGTTCAACAAGCAAACCTCAGGCCTGTCACACTTTTCATCATGCTTCTGAATGCCCACCTCCTGCCTCACCAACACACACACGCACGTGCATATGCCTATACACACACACACACACACACACACACCATTTATATCAAACCAAAAATGAAATAAATCTTTATTATTAGTTGCTCTGGATATTGGAAGCTTTATTAGTCCGTTTTCACATTGCTATGAAAAAAATGCCCGAGACTGGGTAATTTATTTATTTATTTATTTATTTATTTATTTTATTTATTTATTTTTTTTTTTGAGATGGGGTCTCACTGTGTCTCCCGGACTGGAGTGCAGTGGCGCGATCTCTGCTCACTGCAAGCTCCGCCTCCCAGGTTCACGCCATTCTCCTGACTCAGCCTCCCGGGTAGCTGGGACTACAGGCGCCCGCCACCACGCCCAGCTAATTTTTTGTATTTTTAGTAGAGACAGGGTTTCACTGTGTTAGCCAGGATGGTCTCGATCTCCTGGCCTCGTGATCCACCTGCCTCGGCCTCCCAAAGTGCTGGGATTACAGGCGTGATCCACTGCCCCCGGCCAAGAGACTGTGTAATTTATAAGGAAAAGAGATTTAATGGACTCACTGTTCTTCATGGTTGGGGAAGCCTCAGGAAATTTAGAATCATGGTGGAAAGCACCTCTTCACAGAGTGGCATGGGAAAGAATGAGTGCCAGCAGAGGAAATGCCAGACACTTACAAAACCATCAGATCTTGTGAGAACTCACTCAGTGTCACGAGAACAGCATGGGGAAAACTGCCCCCATGATTCAATTACTTCCCATCAGGTCCCTCCCACGACATGTGGGGATTACTGGTATTACAATTCAAGATGTGACTTGGGTAGGGACACAGCCAAACCGTATCAGGGGCAATGGAAAGGAATATCAAATATTGACCATTTAGAGTATTAACTATTCAGCTTTCATTTCAGAGAACGAACTCCTAGTCACTACTTTTATTATCAGTCTTCTAATATAGGTGGGAAAAAATTCATAAAAGATAGAAAAACTGGAACAAATGTAAATTCTGTGTCTAAATTGCTCAACTTTTAATATTTCAGAAGTAAACAACACGGAAAAATGAAATCCATAAATAATCTATTCAAACCTTTGTTCTCAAAAAATATTTTTGACTTGTATATTTAGCAAAAAGTGACCACAGTTAGTAAAGGGAAACAGATATGATTGTCTCATTTTTCCTTCTTTCTTTCTCCCAGGCTCATTATTTTGGAAAGTTTATAAGTGAAAAACAAAAGCTAGTGAGGCAAGAAAATAGCACTGATTGGTATGCAAAGGAGGAGATCAAGTAATCCTTGATAATCTGCAAGTCATGTTGCCCATTGGATAATGCAGGCTCAAAAGAATGTTTGAACAAGCTTCTTCATGTGAATCTCTGGTTCCCATGTCTCATGTTACATTGGGAAGAAGATTATTTGTGCCATAAAGAGAAAGATCTCTTGGGAAGGGAAAAAGCAGTTTAATACTTGTGACTATTGAACATTGAGACATATCTAGTATACAACTGTGATATACCAGATTGTAAGTCATAAACCATTAGTTAACCTTAATCTCTTCTTCATATTCCAATTTTGGATTGCTACATTATCCATGCCATCAATGACCTCTTTCATTTAAAACCCTTACTATCTAGAAAATTAATCCCATATCCTCAACCTTTCTTCTGTCTATCTACTAGGGGTAAAGGTATGGCCAATCAAGGATAATATATCCCTCTCCAAAAACCTCTGTCATATCCAGATCATTGTTTATGTTCATCCATATTCAGGTAATTCTGATACAAGAAATATGAATTCAGGATTACAATTAGGATTTTGAATCAAAAGGAAATTCCTTTGAGTATATCTCAGTAATCATAATATAAATAGAATCACAACCATGTTTTACTAAATTATTTTATATGAGTAACATATATTCAGGGTAAAAATGTAGGAAATAGAAATAAGCAATACAAATATATTAAGTTGAAATCACCCACAAAGTCTTTACTTCAAGATAACTGTTGGTAACATACTGAAGAATACCCTTCCAAACTTTTTCTTATGAAAATATGATCATCTTTTTGATTCACAATTGGCATTATTTTTGAAACATTTATCTTATTCTGAAATAATTTTTGATCTTTTAATTAAAAAGTAAAAGCCATATATATACATGATTAAAATTCAAATGAGATACTAAGACATAACATGAAAATTATAAGTCGATCCAGGCCTATATAGTCATTAACATTTTTTAAACATATCAAGAAGTATTATATAAATTACCAGAATATACACCCACATGCATACATATATTTCTTGAGAAAATGGGATCATACTAAACCTACTACTCGATACCTTTGCTTTTTAAAATTAATAATAATATTAATCATCATCTTAGAGATACTTTCTTATCAGTATGTAATATTTTCCTTACTCTCTTCCCTTTTACAGGCACTGATATTCATTCTCTTGGATTATATGCATGCAAAGAAGGACTTAACAACTCATGGAAAAGTAATGTAAACTCCTTCAGTGACTAAAAAAAAAAGTTTCTCTGGTAAGTTGGATAAACTACTAGCAGTATAAAATGGAGAGTAGTGTTTCCAGTGAATTCATTAATTAGAAATATGCAGAAAAAATTATAATAAGAGTATTAAACTGTTTGAGAAACATAAAAGCAGATTACCAAATTATTGTGAATCTTTTTGCATTTCCTTACTGAATGAGATTTATGTTACTTTCATTTATTTCATTTATCCTCTATACTGCTGTGCTCTTAGTCTTTGAGTATGCATATCCTGTGGAGCATACAAATTATTAAGTTTCTGTTTTCTCCTTATTTACTTATTCATCTAATCTATAACCACATCTACACACATAGGAACCCACCCAGTCTCAGAACAATGAAAAGTGCCTCTCTGGTTTATTAGGGAGAAAGGAGATCTTCAGCTGTAAGTGTGTGCCCAAAATGAGGATTGCACCTGATTGTACTTTTGTTCTTTTGTTTGGATCTGATCTGGTGATTATTTCAATAGCAGGTAGAATTCACTGTTCTCCTCAGGTGGAGGAAGTGTTTATGGCGGCAGAGAGGCCATAAGAGAAATCTGCCAGCGCACAAAAGAAAAAACAGAATTTTGTTCCTCACAAAGCCTATTGATTACACCTATTTACTTCCCTGATAAGTGATGAATAATTTTATTTCTAGCACAATACTAAGTATCTCTTTGTGTATGTGAAGGAAGTTGTAACTACTTCAATTTTACTTTTCACTGAGACCTCTTGGATTGTAGATACTTTTAAATAGCAATAATTGAACCACGTCTGTTTCTAAATGTAATGTGAGTCATTGCTGCAATAACCTGAAGAGGAAGAATGAATGGTTGACAGAACTGACAAGCCAATAAGAATAAGAAAAATATCTAGTTTCAGAGTTTTATTTCTGTTCCTCAGTTCTAAACTGTGTGTATCCTATATGTAAAGGAAATATCCAGAGCTCTCGTCAAAATGCAAAGCACTCAGAAAAGAGTGGAAAATTTTTAGGCGTGTTCTGTAGCAACTTGGATGTCATCATGCTCTTTCTTACTCCTGAGGGCTTTGAGTCAGTTGGACATTGAAGTACTTATCCTGTTTTCTCTTGTTCTAAGAATTTCTTCTAGTGTCACTCAACCTCTCCCGGATGCGCTTTTAAAACTTTATTCTTGTCAACATCTTTATCTCATTCAAATTGTCAGAACCTGGCTCAGTGACTGCTTGGAGCCCACAGTTCCATAGGTTTTAGATTTTCAGGCATTACTTGAAAATAAGCCCCTTCACATCCTATATCTGGGCCGCTAGCAGGTTCATGATCATCTTCACAGCTCAGACAGCGAGACTCCCCCTCTTTATTATCTCTGAAACCGCTGCCACATGTTCATCCTTCCTAATTTCCTTAAATCCTGAGTTTTCTATTTTGAATTTGTCAGACTCTATTCTCTATATTTTTACCATGTTTTTCTGTGGCTGCTCTGTTTGACATTTCCCATCAACTAACTGAGGACCATCTGGGTTTTAGTAAACTCATCTCCCTCTAGATCAATCCATAAAACGATGTAACTCTGGAATTTGACATCAGATTTCCATGACCACTTGAAAGGATAATAATGGATATTATTGGATGGAATGGAATAAAGGATATTCACCATGTGAGAGGCTTTTAGTGGTTAAGAACCTGAAATATGTGCATTCCCAAGGGTAAAAGGCAGCGTTATATTTTCAATGCAATAAAATATTAGGGTCAGATATCTTGGAATAATGACTTTCTGGCAAGACTGTACAGTGAACCACATTTAAGCTATAAGGTTTCAGATGAAGAATCCAAATTCTGTAGTCAGTTAAATGTATGCATTACAAAAGCACTTCTCACTGCATTTCTAATAGGACTATTCCAGTTCTTTTGCTCCAAAGGAAAGATTTTTAAAAACCTTAAATTCACCAGGGACACAGCAGAGTTTTTAAAATTTTTTTATTTTTTTATTTTTGGAATATTGGGGAAGAGCTCATTGAATTTTTCTATTTAGGAAATGGTCTCTCCACTTGCTTTAATTTGATGTAGTACTGAATGTCAAATTTCAGATTAGTTATTTAGGTTTAATCTTTCAAAGTATACTTATTTTCATTATATATTTTTAATTGTTCTAAGAACTGAATAAAAACCTTATGAGCAGTGAAGTATGTATGGATAAATGAAATATCTAGGATTTGCTTTAAATAATCCAGCAAGTAAAAAAGGGGGTGTGGACGAAATAATGTGAAACAGAGTTGATAAATATTCAAGGTGGGTTTTAAGTGTGTGGTGGTTCATTGTAATCTTTTCTCTACTTTTGTGTATGTTTGAACATTTCCATAATAAAAGCATAAAAAGCTTGAGCATTATTCTGCATATAACCAAAGTATTTCTGACAGTAGCTGAAGTGATATGTTTAACTTTTTTGAGTAAACCTTTTTTTGTTTTGTTTTTTTTTATTTTGTTTGTTTGTTTTTTGTTTTTTGAGACAGAGTCTCACTCTTTTGCCCAGGCTGGAGTGCAATGGCGCCATCTCGGCTCACCGCAAACTCCACCTCCCGGGTTCAAGTGATTCTCCTGCCTCAGCCTCCCGAGTAGATGGGACTACAGGCGCATGCCACCACGCCTGGCTAATTTTTTGTAGTTTTAGTAGAGATGGGATTTCACTGTGTTAGCCAGGCTGGTCTCAATCTCCTGACCTCGTGATCTGCCCACTTAATTACAGGCATGAGCCACCACACCCGGCAAAACTTTATTAGTCTCAGCGTTACAAACAATCTGCTTAATTAGCAAGATTGCAAAAGCCTGAGTGGGATTTTCTTCCATGAAATATCTTGCTTATGTAAATCATTAGCACATGATTAATGTGAGAAGAAACTGTAAAATAGCATTTATATAACTGGTATTTCCAAAACTGGCCTTGAAATTTTTGCTGTAGGCCAGTGGAAAGTATTTTTTCCATATAGTGTGATCCTGATTACACTTTTGTTATAAAAAAGAAGGGGCTGGTTGGGAATAAAAATCTAAACTTTTTTTTTTTTTTTTTGAGAAAAGTTAGGTAGAGGGTATCTTGCTTGAAATACTAGTTGTGCCTAAGCTAGAGTTTTCAGAACAGTTCCCTGGTTATAATTCTATTACCATAAAAGAATGAGAACCACTAAGGCGAAGTCCTTTCTTCAGTATCAGATTCTGCTGTTTGTCTTTTTTGTTCTTTATATACTGTGATAACACATCCTTCTCTTTTGAATAATCTTTATTCATCCCTGAAACAATTCTAAGTTATAATAATCCTCAGAGATGTTGATGCAGTCAATATCGAAGAATAGATTGTCCCAGGCATTTCTATTGCAGCCTTTGGGGATACACTAATTAGATTACCAAGAACCTTTCAAAATAGAAGCTCATCTTTAGCCTCCAAACTTGCTGCTTTTCAAGGAATTCGTTTTTGCACATTTTGGTTTCTTTTTGTGGTGTCTTATTAACTGTAACAGTTCCACTGCTAAAAAACGTCATTGATAAGATTCCGTTGATGTCCGAAGATTATTTTGATGGATTGCACTAGAAACAAACCCCTTTCATCTGCATCCTTATATGATACTTTGTTAATAGTCGAGAAGCTGTTATCTTGTAGAGTTAACACTAAGTGACTGATTTGCTCTATCTGGTCAAATAACAGAATTTTTAATCTTATGACTTAGCTAAATATTTTTGGAATTCCTCAAGTTTTCTAGTGAATCACCAGGTTGACTTTTTTTTTCCCCTAGAAATTTAAAATATCTTTTTTTGTTGTTCATTTTGTAAAGCAAGTGTACATGCTATAAATTCAGAGGACATGAGGAATAATATTTTGAAAATTGATTTTAGCCAAATATATAAAATAGAACTTCACCTAAAGGTTTTCCAGTTGGGGGAAGAAAGGACTAAAAGACTGTGGGCATTTTTCACATCCTGATTTATGAGGGACACAGGATTGATCCAGGGACTTTCACCTTTGCTCATTCCACCCTCACTAGATGACAAGAGAATGCAAATTTACCTCTAACTTTTGTTTTGTTTTGTTTACCATTTTGTGGCTCATTATTTACCTACAAGAAAATTCATCTGCCAGGCATGGTGGCTGCAGCCTGTAATCCTAATATTTTGGGATGCCGAGTCAGGCAGATTGCTTGAGTCCAGGAGTTCCAGAGCAGCCTGGGCAATGTAGCGAAACACCTTCGCTACAAAAAAATCCAAAAAAAAAATAAATAAATAATAATTAGATGGGCATGGTAGCTGTATGCTCAGCTACTCAGGAGGGAAGCTGAGGTGGAAGGATCGATAGAGCCTGGAAACTTGATGCTGTAGTGAGCCAAGAAAGCCCCATTGCCCTCTGGCCAGAAGGACAAAGGGAGACTGTGTCTCAAAACTAAAATAAAATGAATTAAAAATAAAATGCATCAATTTTAAGTGCACAGTTTAATGAATTTTTGTAATTGTATGCAACTATATGATTACCACAATTATCAGGCTATAGAATTTTTTCTTCAGGCTAAGAAGTTTCTGGTGCCCCTTTTCACTATGTCCAATTCCCCTACATCCCCTGTCCCCACCACAGGTAACCATTGATCTGTTTTCTGGAACTATAGTTTTGCCTCTTATACGATTTCAAATAAATGAAATCATAGTCTTTTGTGTTTGATTTCTTTCACTTTCCATAATGATTTTGAGATTTATCTATAGTATTGCTACCATAAATATTTCATTTATTTTTGTTTCTGAGTAGCATGCCATGGTATGAATGTACTACAATTTCTTTATCACTTTACCAGTTGAACTTCATTTACTGGCTATCATAGATAATATGAACATTCATACATAAATAATTCTGTGGTCGTGTTTTCATTCCTCATGGTTAATACCAAGAAGGGGAATTGCTAGGTAGTGTGCTTAACTTCATAAGGTGTTGCCATTACTGTTTTTCATTAAGGTTTCACCATTTTCTATTTTCAACAATAGTGAATGAGAGTTACAGTTACTCTACTTCTTTGCCAAAACTTGGTATTTTCAGTCTTTTTAAACTTGAAGCATTCTAGTAGGTGTGTTAATGTGTCTCATTGGGGTTTTAATGTGCATTTTCTGGTGACTACTGATATTGCACATCCTTCCAAGGGATTATTATTCATTTATATATTTTCTTTTAGGAGTGTCCATTTAAATATTTTGCCTAGTTTTAATTATGTTGTCTGCCTTCTTATCTCTGATGCTGATAACTGCATTAGTATCCCATTGTATAGAATCAGTCTCCATATTAGTCTGTTTTCAAACTGCTGATAAAGACATACCCCAGACTCGACAATTTGCAAAAGAAAGAGATTTAATGGACTTACAGTTTCACATGGCTAGGGAGGCCTCACAATCATGGCAGAAGGCAAGGAGGAGCAAAGCACGTCTTACATGTGTGGTGGCAGGCAAAGAGAGAGTCTGTGCAGGGAAACTCCCATTTGTAAAACCATCAGATCTCATGAGGCTCATTCACTATCACGAGAACAGCACAGAAAAGACCCACCCCCATACTTCAATAACCTCCCACTGGGTTCCTCCCACTACACATGGGAATTGTGGGAGTTACAATTTAAAATGAGATTTGTAAGGGGACACAGCCAAACCATATCAATCTCCTATTGATGGACATTGAAACGGTTTTGAGTATTTTTACTAGTATTAGCAGGATTTAAGTTACTGAATTACCTTTCATTATTTTTATATTTTGGTATATACTACCAAATTTCTCTTAAAAAATGCTTTATTTATTTGCTTGTTTTTCTTCACAAGGGTCATGCTAACCTTCCAACAATCATGCTTTCCTTTTTTTGCAAAGAATACATCATAAACATCTTTTCAGTTTAATAGGCATATATCTAGATACTAAATTTTGATGGGTGCTTAACCATTCATTGTATGGATATGAGATAATTTATTTAACCAGTTACCTTAAGATAGATATTTAGATTGGTTCCACTTTTTCACTATTACTAGCAGCACCAGAATGAGCATTCTTGTTCATACATATTTTTCCAGTTGTTTAATTTTTTTTAGGATAAATGCCTTTTGATACATATTCTTTATTATATACATATATATGTACATATTCATTTGACAGAGTCTCACTCTGTCACCAAGGCCAGAGTGCAGTGGCACAATCTCGATCTCACTGCAGCCTCAACCTCCCAGGCTCAAGTGATCCTCCCACTTCAACCTCCTGAGTAGCTGGGACTACAGGTGCATGCCACCATGCTTGGCTATTTTTATTATTATTTTTTGCAGAGACAGGGTCTCGCCATGTTGCCCTGGCTGGTCTCAAACTTCTGGGCTCAAGCAATCTGCCAGCCTCGGTGTCCCAAAGTGCTGGGATTACAGGCTTGAGCCACCATGCCTGGACCCCTTTATTTTATATTAACAAGTTTTATACTTGTTTAATGATTTCCTTGGCTTATAATCATTCATTTACATTACTACAGCCTCCATAAAAACCTGTCAAAAAGGAAACAATAACATTGTTTTATGGCAGAAAATATTGGAAATATTGGTAAATAATAAGCAAAATATTGTCACCCAGGGAAGCGTCATAGTGTTGTACCAGCTTCATTATATGAGATGCTGAGCAAGACCTTTGGCCTTTATAATATTCTTTCCAGAAAATCATGAAGTTTGATAGAATTATGCTCTCATTAGACCCTCAAGACTTACTTTTTAATGAAATGTGGGCCATCTTAAATTAGTTTATGCAGAATTCTTTTAGAAGATAAGCAAAAATGTTTGGAAAGATTGTTTCCAATAAAATAACAACAGGAATGAAATTAGAGCCAGATGATTTATAAAAGAATTATATTAGGTTCATTTCTCTAATTGTTAAAATGCATTGGATTAATTGAATTTCTGCTTTAATGTTTCTTCTTTATTAGATCAGAATTGACCAGAATTCATAGAAATACACAATATCAAGAATACTTTCATTAGCAAAAGACAAAAATATACTTGTAATTACCAAGGACAAGTTAGAATATGTTTTAGTGAATATCTAGTTAAGATAATTTTTTGAAATTACCTTGTGCATAAATAGCATCAAAGCTTATAAGGCAAAGGGTTTTCAAAAGCCTTTTTAGTTTTAATTAACGTATGGTTGCATTGAAGTCTAGCTACATTGTGGGTTGAGTAGAGTGGAATTAGTTTTGAATGTCTGCCTGCTAGTTGCATGGTCATATTGACTTCCTGTGATCCCTTCAGGTATCCTCTTTGCTATCTCTTGGCTGCTCAGGGCCCATTTTAAAGCCTCATCTGTTCAAATCAGAATACCATGTTCCATGACATCTTTTACACCAGCAAAATTCATCTAATCTTCTTTTTCTGGCTTCCTCAGAGATTCCATTAGAATTTTTCACTAATTAGTAGTAGATGGGGTTAAATTAATCGGATAAATTAATTTCTGTTACAGTCTTAATGAGTTAGTGAGTTGTCCCACCCAAGAAAATAAGGATTGCCTCAACCAAACTAAAATGTACTAACATAGGTGAAAAGTACTTCTTCAAAGGGTGAAATTTAAGACAAAGAGAAGATATTTCTAGGACCTCTATTGCTTCTCCCATCATACTACTGTTATCATTTATAACAGAGCCAGTTATAAAACTGGATCTGTTTAGTTACTGGAGATCTTCATTGCTAGTCATGTCTCTTAGCATAGTGAATCTATCATAATCTTAGCAGGGAAATCTACTATACATAAGGTGAGCAGTTCCAATTTGCTCTTACTATTGCAAAATAATTATTTACTATATCTATATAACTCTGGAGAATGTATTAAAGTTATGATCAGGTGGAATCTTGACTGGGTTTAAATATTGATAACCAACAAAGCACTCATTTTCTGGAAATACTTGAATATTGAACAAAAATATTCTGGTTCTCCTTTTGAGAAATTACAACATTTTGTGAAAACTATACTCTACATTTTCATGGGACTTGACAGTATACTGTATTTTCATAAGCATTCTTTAATTCGAAGTTCACAATAGGTTAGTGAGTCAGACAAGATACAAACTCTCATTCCCACATAACAGATAGAAACACTGAATTGATTTGTCCAAATCTTCCCAGCCATTTACTGGTAGAACTTACGTCCTCTGTCCATTCAGTATAATTCAACATGTTAAGTGACCAGCAGATGTGAGATTATTACATTCTGATACATAAACAGTTTCTCAAGGGAGGATGCTTGATTTCACTTCCTCTCCCTTTTCTACACTCAAAGGAAGAAAGTTCTTGGTAAGAATCATGGCAAACCAAGTTTTTGCATTCATATCCATTGGGTAAATTTTTTTAAAAATCAACTAGTTATCCTGATTCTTTTGATACTACATATTCAGAGATTTGGGAATATATAAAGAATATATCGATTTACTTTCATCCATTTTAACCTGATATCAATTCTGCATTTGTCTAAGACCTCTGCACAGTCACTTTGAAGTGGAGATGTTTCAAGGATTAATCTATGAGATGTTCCTTTAGTCTACAAACATTTGTTGAACAGCTTCTGGTAGCAAGAAAATAAAACAATGTAATGGGCCAGAAAATGATGGGGCTGGGTAAGGATTGGAGGTTATTTTAGGTAGGATGGAGTGGAATGGTCTCTTGGAAACAGTGATATTTTACCCAAGCTCTGAGTAATGAAAAGTGAGGACAGTATTACAAGCAGATGGAACAGCAAGCACAAAGGCTCTGAGTCAAAGGCCAGTTTGGTGTGTTCATGAAACAGAAGGGCAGTGTGACTGGAGCATAGAAGGCAAGGAAAGAATGGTGTGATATAGAGTCAGAGAAGGGAGGGAGTGGTGGACAGATTACGTAGGGACATATTTGAGTCTTATTTCAAGGGCAATAGAAAGTCATCGCATGATGTTAAAAGAGTGTTTTGGGAGGGAAAATATTATTTGGAAATTATTTGCCCTTATCACACTCTTGTCTTAAAGGAAAATAAACTTCCTAATTCTTGTGGAGTTAGAGTTAGGGTTTAGGATTTAGAATGTGGTGCCACCATAAACTTGACTTACTTGACCCTAGGTACCTACTTCTCTACCAACACCGATATTGGTGATCCCAGCCTAATTTTCCCAGCATATAGGGCATTTCTCAGTGTGGCTTCCGAAATGTCTAAGTTCACTCTGGTGGACTTTTTTAGTATTATGATTATCTCCTGGAAGGAAACACAGTGAATCTTTATCTTTGGAGTAGAGGAGGGTGCACTCAGTGAGGAGTAGGAAGGGTGTGTTAGTAGCTGCTTTATTCTTTGGTTCTAAATTTAAAAATATCAGCAAGCCACATCATTTTGGACAACACCAGAAATGTGTGTGTGTGTGTGTGTGTGTGTATATATATATATATCTATACATACATATACATGGTTAAATATATGTGGTTAAAATGCATATATATACACACACACACCAGATATATATATGTTCTTTGTGAAAGAATTCTGTGAACACATTTTTAGCCTATCAGACACAATTGCATGCATAATGTAATTTTAACTCCTAACCACATCACTCAAAGAGTTTCTATTAAACCCATACCTTAACTTTAACTTTAAGTTTCACTAGTTCAAAAACTCTTTTGCCAAAAGGATGAAAGTGTCTAAATATCAGTTATAAAGGACAAAATGTTTCTTTGACTGTCTTGAGATAAAAAGGTACCCTTCTCTACCATAAAGACAACATTTCTCCTTTCACATTCTTTAAAGATTTGCTTTGTAGAACATGAAACCTTTTTCATCCTAGAATCTAATGCCTAAGAGGTATTGAAATTTAAGAGACACACACATGCACATATGCATGCACACACGCACACACACACTCACATTCATACACACACACTCACACACACACACACTTCTTTCTAAGTGCTTTCAAATTGCTTTCTTCTTTTGATTCAGATCATTAGCGAGGGGCACAGAAAAAGTCTCAGATGGCTAGAGGAAAATGCAGTACTTTAGAAGAAAGGATTCGCTTTGGGTTTAACTCTCTAGTTTGGTCTAATTTTATTTGACATTTTTGTCCATCACAGTATGAGAGTCCTTTTTTTTTTTCCCCCAAGAGTGAAAGAACAGTTTGTTTCTTCAAGGCTGCTGCCCTTTTCTTTGCTGTTCAAAAGGAAACTAAAGTTTCCTTTTTCTTCTTCTTTTTTCTTAGCCTCCAAGTGTTAGGCTTACCAAGGGTGGAGATTGATAGCCGTAGGAGTTTAAGAAATGTCTTTAATTCACAAACCGCTCTGTAGTTGCAGTTGTTCAACCTTAGTGATGAGCTAGAGTTAATGTTTCTCTCTCTTTTTTTTTTTTTTTTTTTTTAATGTGGTTAAAGAAATTACTCACGGATTTGCCATCTTCTACTTCAAGGATATTTTAGTTCAGATGGATAGGATATATTGGTGAGGAGGGAAGAAGAGAAGACATGCCTGTTAAAGAATCAATAATCCTTTCTTCTAGAAGCCTGGAGAGAGAGATCTCTGTAGTCAGACCATAGCTATTTGTGAAATGATGAAAAGAGATTGAACAGTTGCTGAGTGCTACTGGGTGCTGAGCACTGTTCTAGACATTTTACATATGCTGCATCATTCTCACAACAATTTCATAAATTAAATAGTACTATCTTCTATTAACTGAGACTTAAATAATTTTAGTAATTTAATCAGCATTATACTGTTAGTGAGTTTCAGACCTTGAATTTTAACACTAGTCTGCTCATTGTCTTTTCCACAGAATTAATACTTTCTTTTTCAGGGATGGTTAAAAATGCAGCAACTAGCAGGCCTCTACATTATGTCATTTCTAATTACCAATGTCTACATTTGGTGCTAGGGAATATTAAACGTATTAGGTAAAATGTTAAACGTTGCACTTTCACACTAAATTGGTACCTAGTTGAAGTGATGGACTTCTTTTCACCTAGAATTAGGTATTAGATATCAGGGTGGGGTTAGATCACAGAAACAACAGTGGTTATGACATTCATTCATTCATTCATTCAGCTCGTCAGCACTCCACTATGTACCAGGAATGTGGAGATTAGCCAAACAGAAATGGCCCCTGCTCTCATTTACCTCAAGTCTCCTAGGGATAAGACAATAGTAAAATAACCATACATTGTGATAAGTGCTATGAAAAAGAGTTGCATGGCATCATAAAAACATAAAATAGGGAGGAAATTCTTAAGGAAGTCCAGAAATGTTTCCCTGAGGAAGTGACATTTGAACCTGAGGAAAGGGTAGGCAAAGAAAGGTGTTACTGTATAGAAGTGAACGAGATCTGAGGGTCAATATTCTAGGCAGAGAAAATAGCTTACGTGTAGAGATTCAGATAGAGCATGAAGAGAGATGACATGTAGATGGGGACAGAGGCCACACTACGGACGGCTATATAGGCCACAACACAAATTTAGATCTTTATCCTGAGAACAATGGGAAGTCTCTGGAGTCTATGAAGCAAGTAGAAAGTAATAAAAGCAGAGCTGCTCAAACAATGTAACATATATTACTTTTGGACTTCAGGTGGACATACAGATATCTCACAGGTAAAATGGCATGATATCACCCAAGATTACTTAAGGGGAGCATATTTTTTCAAGTCTATCCTTACATGCATGTTGAAAATAACAGGACTTTTTTTTTTTTTTAAAGCATTATTGAGATAGTACATGATTTACTGAATCTGTAAAAGCATGGTTGACAGTGGGGAAATGTGTGATTGATAGTCTCATTATATTTTCCAGTGAAGCCCATTGAATCTAGGTGACATGTAAGTAGAATATAAGTGGTACAACATTCCATTAGGAAGAAAAGAATAAATTCAACCAGGCCGGGCGTGGTGGCTCACACCTGTAATCCCAGCACTTTGGGGGGCCAAGGCAAGCGGATCACTTGAGGTCAGGAGTTCGAGACCAGCCTGGCCAACATGGTGAAACCCCATCTCTACTAAAAAAAAAAATACAAAAATTAGCTGGGCATAGTGGTGCTTGTCTGTAATTCCAGCTATCCGGGAGGCTGAGGAGAATTGCTTGAACCCAGGAGGCGGAGGTTGCAGTGAACCAAGATTGTGCCACTGCACTCCAGCCTTGGTGATGGAGTGAGACTCTGTATCCAAAAAATAAAAAAAATTTAAAAAATTTAAAAAAAGAATAAATTCAGCCAAATGACAGCAAAGTGGGCCCAGTGAACTGTCTCATATGTTATCTAAACATCATATTATAGCTAAATCAGCAATCATTGATGGCATAGTTTCCATTCTTGACTACTATTCATACAGAATAAAAAACTGCCATATGCCATTAGAGTATTTTTAATTTAATTTACTTACTTTTAGTTACCTATTTTTTTTAACTTTTGTGGGTACATAGTAGGTGTACATGAGACCATACTCTTACAAAGACATTTCAAAACAATCCAATTCACTCTTTAAGTTACTTTTAAATGTACAATTAAGTTATTATTGACTATAGTCATCCTGTTGTGCTATCAATAGTAGGTCTTATTCATTCTTTCTAACTATTTTTTTGTACCTACTGACCATTCCCACCTACTCCCTGACCCTCCCATAAGCCTTAGCAGCCACTAGTAACTATCCCTCTAATCATTGGAGTACATTGAAATTTCAGACAATGAAACAGTAGAGATGGAATATAGCATTTGCCAACTAGTTTTTCTAGGCGTATAGTGAGCTACGTAGCATAACAATCAAGTTTGAAGACTCTGGAATCAATTGTTTAGATTTGAATTGTGGCTTTCTAGTCATGAGACCTTCATAACTTACTTTACTTCTCTGTGCATCAATTTCCTCCTTGTAAAATAGGATTTACCTCATAGTGTTATTGTGAGGATTAAATTGATCAACAAAGATAAAACACTTGGAATGATGCTTGACACATACTAAACACTAAATGTAACTATTATTATTTGAATTTAAGATATAGTCTAAGATTATCTAAAACACGAAATAACTGAGCTACTGAACTGTGTGACTTTTGTTTCATTTTGAGAGGCTTTGTGTGAATGCAAGTTCTGTTTCTTATTATTTCATATGATATGACAATGTTCAGTAGCAGGAAAAGATATTTTGTCTCATTTTGTTGTCAGTTTTATCATATGACCTTAGAAAATACATTTATGTTGCTAGTTTGGAACTTTCCTGTTTGTCGCAATAAATTGAATTTTTTCAATTATTTGATATTCTTTTACAAGACTGTGGTGTTAACTTTCTTTTTTCAAATTTTACTCTGCCTTTGGAAATAAAAGGGCCTGAATGCATAATATATTTTGGTTATGCTCAGCTGGACAAATTGCCTAAATGCTGATTGACTTCATGAATATTAACGTTCATATTCAACAGATTTTTCTTCTTAAATAGGGACAGTTTGACTTTGTTACAATTTGCTACAAATGAGGATCATTTGATGCTTATATCAGATATGAAACATTCTAATATTTATGGAGGAAGGGCTAGTGAATTTGACATGAGGGAATAATGTCAATAACACCATCAAGGAATGATCACGTAAAGAGTCAGAAAATTATAATTTGGTAAAGAGGGAACATGTTGCTGCTGAGAAACAGTCTTGTCAATTGAAAGCATACCAGCCATTGATTATGTCTCTAACACTTTCTGGTTAACTGTTGCACAAAAATGAACTTTATTATTTTCAGCCAAGAGGAACAGATTATCACTGCAGTTAATGTCCTATTATGCATGTGTGGTTTACTGGCCCTGAGGGGTTGTATGGCAACCTGTGAGTCAGCAGTTCCTTGCCATGAGAACTGGAAGCACTAGAAGCAAACCACCTTACCTTGTATTACTTGGCTTGGGTTGGTGAGTGAATTTTAGAGTTTTAAGTTTCTACTCCACACATGATCAAAACCTCACATTATCAACCATACTGTTATAAAAAATACTCTTGACCAATATTCCTTGGTTGTGGAGAGGCTGATTACACAATCTGTTCTTCAACTTTTAATCCTACCAAATTAATGTGCTTTGAAATGAGTGTTTCTATTTTGCTTAGATATATAATCACTTAGATTCATAATGAATCAGGTGCCTCCTTGGCAGTGGAACCATGCCCAAGGATCACATATGTGCTTTGTTGCAATCAGTTTTGTTACTGAGTGTTAATAAATAAGAAATACATTCCCAACGTTGATTTTACAGGATGAGCTTCAGGATGTAAAAAGTGTTCAGGAAAGATTGAAAGGTTCCTTGCTAGCACTAGAAGCGGATACGTTAGGCAGGTTAAAATCCAGATGCCATTAAACAGCAGAGAGAGTTTGATTTTATAAAGCATCTACTCTTCCCTCTGCCCATCATTGCTATAGTCATTATGATAGTTAGAATTACTGCAATTCCTAGTTCACAAAATGTTTTGACTTTTCTCTTTAGAAGTAGCTTCATTAAAATATAATTCACATGCCATTCAATTTACCTTTTTAAAGTGTATAGTTCAGTTATTTTTAGTATATTCACAGAGTTATATAAACATCCTTACTATTTCCAGTACATTTTCGTCACCCCCAAAAGAAACCTGTACCTCCCAATCCTCCCTTCCACTATCCCCTTGCAACTACTAATATACTTTTCGCCTCTAAGGATTTGTCTATTTTGGACACACTATGTAAATGGAATTATACAACATGTGGCCTTTTATGACTGGCTTCTTTCACTTAACATAATGTTTTCAAGGTTCATCCATAGTATAGCATGTATCAATACTTCATTCCTTTTTATTGTTAAATAATAAAATAGGTTGATGAGCATTGGGTTATTTTTAACTTTTGGTTATTATGGATAATGCTGCTATAAACATTCATATACACATTTTTGTGTGTACATATTTTATTTCCCTTAGGGATATATGTAGGAGTGGGCATTGCTGGCTTACATGGTAATTCCATGTTTAAAGTTTACTGGAGCTTACAGTTTTCCAATTTTAAAAAATTTTCTAATATGATCATTACAACAACTTGTTTAAGACTGTGTCAATTAGTTATTATGCCCATTTTTATACACATGGTTTCTAGAATCTGGAGCCATGGTGTTACTTTCTCAAGTTAGGAGAGCTAATAAGTGGGCAAGCTGGGACTGTGAACCAAGGTTTCTGACCATCCAGTGTAAACTTTAGGATAAGTGCTCTCATTATACCTAGAATGCCTTATTTTCTTTAATGAAAGTTAGATCCATCACCATCTAAGGTAATGTGTACAGAGCTTAAGATTCAAAGGGTCAGTTTTGCCATTAACAAATTACTTCCAAGGCCCTTCCCAGCTCCGTCAGTATCCAAATCTCTGCCAAAACTTGATGACTGGGTAGCATGAGGTACTGAAAAGTGACAGATCTGGGTTTAGATATTAGATCCACTGTTTACTAGCCTCTGTGGGGACACCTGTTTTCTAGTCTCAACTTCACAAATAACTTTCTGTGCAATTTGCCTAAACTCAAACTCTCTGAGGCTCAGAACGCAGTCGTTTATCTTTAAAATAGTCACCATACCTATATCACAATGTTCTTGTAAAAGTCTAATGAAGTAAAGCATGCAGTATGTCTAGCACAGCGCTAAGCACAAAAAGTAGATGAGTAAAACTCTTTATATATGCTCAGAAAGAGATATATAGATCTACATATTCCCACTTCTCATTCCATCTCTTCCTCCAAACCTGGGGATTGTCTACCATATCAATATATCCTTAAAACAATTTTGGAAATGAAATAAATATTGAAATTGGTTAATTTGGCAATTAGCAATGCAGAATGTTTTCAGTAAAGATGAAATGCTCTTTCCCATAAAAAAGGCAAGCTATTTGATAATAACTTGTTTGCTAACTTACATCCCTCTTAGTTTTGTACCAAGTACTTTACCATCTCTTGCCTATATACTTAGGTCTCTGCAATTTACAGCTCAGAAATAACCACTAAATCAAACACCTTCAGCATCTTGAAAGGACCACCTTTTTAAAAGCTCATTTTCTTTGAACATGTGCAATAGCAGCAAAGCTAGTTGGTAATAACAATTTTAGACCTAGTGATCACAACAGGATCTCTATGCAGACTCAAACTGAGGCACTATATCACATGTTTTCCAATGATAGCAGATTATGTAGCTTATCTTCTATCACATTTTATACCACTTGCTACATTAAAGATATGTTCATATTGATTCTGGAGCAAGTTGAAAAGCAATCAAATTTTTTTTCTGTGTTTATTATGTGACTTCACCTATACCTTCCAGAAGCGTTTTGCTTATTGGAATGATTTTCAATACATTTGGAGGTATGGATATCCATTTACGCACAAAGTTACTTATGTTTACAAAAACTTGAGAACAATTAAAATACAAAGTTATTATAATAAATACAAATGATATGAATAAGTGCAAGTCCATTTACTGGAGACCTACGTTTGACAGCGAGTGTTCTTAGTTCTATATATACAGTATTGTGCACAGTTTCGTCTCATCTGCATTTTCACTTTCTTCGGCTTCAGGTTCCAGTGGTCAACCGTGGTCCAAAAACAGGCAAGTACAGTACAATAAGATTTTTTGAGAGAGTGACCACATTCAAATAACTTTTATTACAGTATACTGCTATAATTGCTCTATTTTATTATTAATTATTAATCTCTTACTACATCTAATTGATAAATTAAATTTTAGCATTTATATGCATGTATAGAAAAAAGCGTAGTATATATAGGGTTCAGTACTTTCTACAGTTTCAGGCATCCACTAGTGGTTTTGGAGCATATCCCCTATGAATAAAGGAGTCCACTCTCTATATATTTATTTTTTATTTATTTATTTATTTATTTATTTTTTTGAGACGGAGTCTCACTGTGTCTCCCAGGCTGGAGTGCAGTGGCGTGATCTCGGCTCACTGCAAGCTCCGCCCCCCGGGTTCACGCCATTCTCCCGCCTCAGCCTCCCAAGTAGCTGGGACTACAGGCGCCCGCTACCGCGCCCGGCTAGTTTTTTGTATTTTTAGTAGAGACGGGGTTTCACCATGTTAGCCAGGATAGTCTCGATCTCCTGACCTTGTGATCCACCCGCCTCGGCCTCCCAAAGTGCTGGGATTACAGGCTTGAGCCACCGCGCCCGGCCTATATTTAAAACAGTGCACTGACATTTTGAAATGAGTATTTTCTGGTTTCATTCAAGTTCGAATTTCTATGTGTTGCTGCAAAGGTTTCACACTGGAATCATGAACTTTTCAGAATTTCAGACCAAATTTAAACATACTTTTTTTTTTTTTTTTTTTTTGAGACCGAGTCTCGCTCTGTCGCCCAGGCTGGAGTGCAGTGGCCGGATCTCAGCTCATTGCAAGCTCCGCCTCCCGGGTTTACGCCATTCTCCTGCCTCAGCCTCCCGAGTAGCTGGAACTACAGGCGCCCGCCACCTCGCCGGGCAAGTTTTTTTGTATTTTTTAGTAGAGACGGGGTTTCACCGGGTTAGCCAGGATGGTCTCGATCTCCTGACCTCGTGATCCGCCCGCCACGGCCTCCCAAAGTGCTGGGATTACAGACGTGAGCCACCGCGCCCGGCCCTGAGCATACATTTTTAAAATGAGGTCAGTTAGTTTGCCTATCTTTATTCTTTGACTAAGCTGTTCACATCAGAATACGAAAAGTGAAAGCATTTAAATGCTTCTAACTTCTCTCAGAAATAAATTATTACACAGACTCAACAATCAGCTCCCTATTTCCAAAATGGGTGGAATATTTTATGAAGAAAGGTTATCAAAATGTTTTATGACAATTCTTTGGTTCTGCTGGGTTTATCAATTTGAAACCAGAATGTGTTAGGGAAAACGTGCTTTTCTCCTCTTACTCAGATAGGTGTAAAATGTTATCATCATACGACTGCCTGAGGCAGTGGTGATAGGGCACCAGCCAGTAGCTACATTTTAGTGTAAATCACATTTTCTTCTCCATAACCCTGTGGGCTTGATTAGATACACTCCTCAAATGTGGGAAGAATCCAACTCCACAGTTCTCATGAGAACAAATGATACAATATCCTAATGCTCAACAAAGGAAGCTTTGAAAAATCTCCTCACCCTGTTACAATCTGGCCCCTTTTAGTTTAGTTTCAATAATTCAGAATAACAATCATCAGTACCATTTATTTTAAAATATCTTCAGCTCTACTGAAATTCCGTAATTTCTATTTGTGCAATATATAGTTAGAAGTGTTCAGAATATTTATGACATTAGAATTTAATGTGTAAATGAAGTAGACAGAGAAATAATTCAGGCTGATTCTCAATTTCTCTTAAGAGTATTAAGTAGAAAAAAATTTTTTACTACTAAATGGCGGAAAAAACCAATGTTTGGAATGAAATTAAATCAGTGAAAGAGGGCAGAATGAGGGTTATTATAATGATATTCTTTGATTCTAACTGCACTTTAGTGTTCATAAGCATGGTCTCTGCCTTACACAGCTCGTTTTCCTTCCAGTCTGTTTTCCCAATGTGTTCACCCACAGCTTTTATACAACAAACCCGTTTTCCCATTAAATGTGTGACTTGAATCGCTGACTCAGGCAATAGTACCAGAAGTAAATCATCTGGAGAAATGTTCAGATTAAATACTAATTTGAGGACTGTCGACTACATGCATGTATAATTCCCTCCCTGAGGACTCAAGTGTTAATTCCCTTTATTATTATTAGTCCTTTGAGTGCTCAGTGGGAAACTAAATTTAATTCCAGATATGCATTAGGCCTCTATTTCTCATTTGTTTTCTTACTTTTATTAAAAATTTATTAGCTTTCACTTTTTCTTAAGAAAAGTGAAAAAGTCATGTTCATATGACTATTTTTAATCTCAAAAAGAAAAATATTTGTCCATGTCATTGCCATTACTGTTTTGCTTTACTTCCTGAACAAATGAAATTTACTTTAATGTTCTAAAATGTCGTATAAATTCATAGTTCCTTTGGATACTAATGCATAGAGTAATTCTGTACCTTTCCTTGAGGACAAATTATTTATTTCTTACTTAAGTAACAGTGATGCAGAGTCAAGAAATCCCCCCTTAGATTAAATTTAACATCTTTTATTATTGATGACTTTAAAATCAGTTGATTTGTGATAATAAATGCTCACCTTAAAGCAAAAATTGACATAAATTTAAGGTACAAATAAAACTAAAATGCCAATGGGTAGTGTGTTGTAGCAGAAAACCAGAATAAGGAAAGCTAAGTGACTTTAGGCAAAGCATTTTACGTTCCTAGATTTCTGTTCCCTAATCTGCAAAATCAAGGATCTGGATTAGATGATGGATTTCTAAGGTGCATCTGGCCATGACATTCTAAGCAATATGACAAAGGTATACTGTGGCTATGAGACAACAAAATTGGCTCTTTCCAAAGAATTTGATAATTTTATTATTGTAGCTGTGAGTCTAATATCTTGTTCTTTTAATATGAAGTATGTTAAGGGAAATTAGATTATTTGTTACTGATAAATACGGCTTGTTACGATTTTAAAAGATAGTATTATTCCACTTACTTTCAGCAGTATCAAATCTGTAAAATAGAATTATAAGTGGCTAGAAAATGACCTCCCTACACTTTACTCTTCAGAGGAGAAACCGTGCTCTCATGAACCTACTTTTAAAAAATATTTCGGCTGGGCGCGGTGGCTCAAGCCTGTAATCCCAGCACTTTGGGAGGCCGAGACGGGCGGATCACGTCAGGAGATCGACACCATCCTGGCTAACACGGTGAAACCCCGTCTCTACTAAAAAAATACAAAAAAAAAAACAAAAAAAACAAAAACTAGCCGGGCGAGGTGGCGGGCGTCTGTAGTCCCAGCTACTCGGGAGGCTGAGGCAGGAGAATGGCGTAAACCCGGGAGGCGGAGCTTGCAGTGAGCTGAGATCCGGCCACTGCACTCCAGCCTGGGCAACAGAGCGAGACTCCGTCTCAAAAAAAAAAAAAAAAATTCTTCTCTTTATAAATTCCCCTAACTTTTTAATTTGAAAAAATCCAAACCTGCAGAAAAGTTGAAAGAATAGAACAATTATTCCACATCATCTCTCTCGCCTAGATTCCCCAATTGCTAACATTTTGCCACATTTCCTTTCTTTTTTTCTCTCTTTAAATATAGACAGATACACACACACACACACATACACATACACAAACACATTCCTCCTACCCAAACACACAAGTTGCTGACATCATGGACCTTTACCCCTTAATACTTCAACATCATGTGTTCCCCAAGAAAAAGAACTATCACTTACATAACCACAAAATCATTAGCATATCCAAGAAATTTAAATGTGCATACAAATATTATCTACTATATCAACCATGTTTAAATGTCCCCAATATTAGTCTAATAATGGTCTTTATAGTTAATTTGAATTGCTTTAAAACATAATAAAAACATCAGTGATTTTAAGAGTTCAAGTCAATTATTTTGTAAAAATAGTACACACTGGATTTGTCTGTTTCCTCATTATTAAATTCAGATTAAATATTTTTAGTAAGATGACTACATAGGTGATATTGTGTATTTGCATAACATCAGGGAGCAAATAATGACAATTTGACCCATTATTGGTGATGCTGAATTTGATTGATCACCCAGATAATGTCTACCTCCAAAAAGTACCTTTCTCTCCTGTAAAGGTACCTTCCCCTCAGAAATAAATAAGTGAACTGGGGGGTGATAATTTAAGACCGTGTGAATATATTGTTTCCCAACATCCTTTTTCTCAATGGTGAAACTAAACTAAAACTAGGATGCATTAATGATCCTTATCTGAATTAGTCATTACATTGTGGTTGCAAAATGGTGATTAATACTATTATTTTGTTAATAGTTATTAGCTAGAATTTTTCTTTAAAAAAGCTTCCTTTTAAAAGCTTTCTTATTAAAGAAAATGTCAAAGATACATAAAATAGAAGAATATAATGAATCCCCATGTAGTCATCACCCAGCCTCAAGAGTTATTAACATTTTGCCAGTTTTGTTTCATTGAATTTTTGTGTTGGCATGTTTATTTTTTGGAGTATTTTAAAGCAATTTCCAGAGATCATATATTTTCACCATTACATACTTCAGCCTATTTTTTTTTATTATTTTTTATTTTTTGAGATGGAGTCTCGCTCTGTTGCCCAGGCTGGAGTGCAGTGGCCGGATCTCAGCTCACTGCAAGCTTTACCTCCCTGGTTCACGCCATTCTCCTGCCTCAGCCTCCCCAGTAGCTGAGACTACAGGCGCCCGCCATCACGCCCAGCTGATTTTTTGTATTTTTAGTAGAGACGGGGTTTCACCGTGTTAGCCAGGATTGTCTCGATCCCCTGACCTCGTGATCCACCCATCTCGGCCTCCCAAAGTGCTGGGATTACAGGCTTGAGCCACCGCGCCCAGCGCTTCAGCCTATTTTTGTAACACACACAGTATAACTAAACTCTATTATCTGTTTTCCTTTTAGATTAAAAGTAAGCAATTTAAAATATAGGGAGATGTTGGTGACAAGCAACATGAGAGCAATAAGTTTAGCAGCTCATAGTAAAATAGAACAAACAATGAAAAGGTAAACACACAATATGGTTGTATGCTAGAGTACAATACTGCATGTTTATGATGATGACCCTGATTTATCGAGAAGAAAGTTGTGTTTAGTGTTTAATAACGTTTGTATAAGAAGACAAGTGCAAGTATAATTTATTTTATAAAGCCCTGCAAACAGAAATTTATAAAAATACTTAATAAAAAATTTACAGTTAGTACAGGGTTTTGCACTTGAATGGGTAACCTTTAGTACTTAGGAAATTAACCCATAATGCCCTATAAATGAGACCGTATTGTGCTTTAAAAAGTACAAATATAACATAGATTTATGTTAAGCCCTGATACCTAACATGGAAATAAAATTTTCAAGTAGGGATATAAAACATGTGAATATCTGAATCACAAAACTTGTCATTTAACTGTAAATGCTCCCCAGCTATCAGTAGTCAGAGTTATACTAGATGGATTTAGGGTTGACTGAATCTGTTGGTAGGTCTAGATCACTTAGTAGTGTGAAACTCAGAAGCTGACTGTAAGAACATCTAGGTGTTAAGACAGGCCAAACCAAGCCTCAACTGAAGCGGAAGTTAAGCTGATAGGCCAAGTATATGCTTTTAAATAAAATCTTCACATAGAGGTCTTTATAACTCAATAGTTAAAGTAAAATGTCTAGCGTCATACTATTGAAGATGAGCAAAAACTCATCATCCAGCACTTTGCAATAAAATGGGATTGCTTCCTCTAAGACTTTTTCCTGAACTGATGCCCATTTCCAGAAATGAAAACATGCTGACTTTTTGAAAGTGTTATATGTCGCTTCAAAAGTCTTTTTTTTTTGCTGTTGTTCTGAGTCGGAGTCTTGCTCTGTGGCCCAGGCTGGAGTGCAATGGTGCAATCGGCTCACTGCAACTTCAGCCTCCCGGATTCAAGCAATTCTCCTGCCTCAGCCTCTCAAGCAGCTGAGATTACAGGCACATGTGACCATGCCTGGCTAATTTTTGTATTTTTAGTATTTTAGTAGAAAAGGGGTTCCACCATATTGGTCAGGCTGCTCTCAAACTCCAGACCTTGTGATCCGCCCGCCTTGGCCTCCCAAAGTGCTGGGACTACAGGCGTGAGCCACTGCACCTGGCCCAAATGTCCATTTTATAAGTAAGGAAGCAATGTTGGAACCTTGCTCCATTGTAGAATAAAAACTGTGGGATAACACAAAGGTGGCCAACAATTTGATATTTGGAATATTAAACAAAGATGAAAGATCAGAAAGAGCTGGGGAAATCCTATACTGCAGTTTTCTTCTGAATTTAAAAAAAAAAAAGTTAATGAACATTTTGGCCCAGGGTATTTAGATTCCCTCCCCTTTTTAAAAACAAATAAGTTACTTTCAGGAAATTTTCACCAAATGAGAAGCATAATTACAAGAGAAAGATAGCTTCATTTGTCCCAAGTCATTACAACCATTTGCTGGTGAATTGGCGTGATTTTCTGAGAAAAGTGGAAAAAACCACTTAACTGTAGGTTACTCTGAGGATGGAAACTAAGCTGATTTCCTCTTGAGAATGGAAGAGACGTGACAGGAATTTGAAATAAGAGAGGGGCATTTCAAAATTTACAGTTTTGAAAGTGAAGCACTATTCAATTTTGAGCAAAACGATTTTATAGCCATACTATTGTTTGTCTGATTAAAATGGATAATATCATGAAAGTTGAAGAGACAAGGTATCATCTTTCTGCCTGTTGAAATCTGTGACAGCATAGGTAAGATAAGGAGAAAAGGTTGATGAGACGGTAAGGTCAATGACGTTTATGGTAGAGTATCCTGGAGCCTGATAGATGAATAGAATATAAAATACAGGAAGTGATTTTAAAATATGGCTGAAAGTTCTACAGGGAAGTAGTTTTAAAGTGAGTCCTGAAGACCCGTAGTGTGGAAAGAGTGAAGAACAAGGTTTATGGCAACCAGTATTGGTCAGAAACCATGGCGTCTCCTGAAGGAAGTGTGGAACACGTAGGTTTGGGTAAATATTTTTCTCCTGGTTAATGAATATAAAATTGTAATACTTTCTGGGAACATCCTTACTACCTGTAATATACACAGGTGTGTCTTGCTTGTGTTCAATGCTGCTCTATTAAAATTAATGTTTCATTTACTTAGATTTATACACTACAGGGAAGAGATGCAATACAAACTTAAAATCATTGGCAGAAATCTCTGTGGGTATTAAAATCTGTTGTGCATTTCACCCTGTTTTAAATTTAGTTTTTCCTAATGATAAATGTAATCTACACAGTCACTGTGCAAAATTTTTAAGCATTAAGATGTATGTAGAAACAGAAAAGAAAAAGAAAAGCATATCCCACTCCTCAGAAATATAACACTTTTTTGGTATATTTTCTTCTGGTCTATTTTTTCTTAATTTTGGAAGAAACATATTCCAAACACAGGAAAGTAAAGCAGATGATAGATTGCCTTATACTCAACCGAATTATAACAAATGTTAAGACTGCCACATCAACTTCAGTTTCTTTAAAAAAAGAAATAGTCACTTTGGGAGGTGGCGGCAGGATCTCTTGAGGTTAGGGGTTCAAGACCAGTCTGGGCAACAAAGCAAAACACTCTCTCTACAAAATATACAAAAATAAAATAAAAATAAATAACTGGGCATGGTGGCTTGCACCTGTGGTCCCAGCTACTCGGGAGGCTGAGGTGGGAGGATACCTTGGAACTGGAAGTTGGAGGCTGCAGTGAGCTATGATCATTCTACTGCATTCTACTGCTATGATCGTTCGCTGCACAGCAGCGTGAGACCACAATTTTTTTTCTTTCTTTTAAAAAGAAAGAAATGACATTTCACCAGGGAAATTAACAGCACTCCTGGAACCATTACCTTCCCTTCCTCTCCACAGTAATTACCATCTTGAAGGTCATTTGTATCTTTTTTTAAGGTTTTTTTTTTTTTTTTTTTTTTTTTTTGACGGAGTCTCGCTCTGTCGCCCAGGCTGGAGTGCAGTGGCGCGATCTTGGCTCGCTGCAAGCTCCATCTACCGGGTTCATGCCATTCTCCTGCCTCAGCCTCCCGAGTAGCTGGGACTACAGGTGCCCGCCACTACGCCTGGCTAATTTTGTTGTATTTTTAGTACAGATGGTGTTTCACCGTGTTAGCCAGGATGGTCTCGATCTCCTGACCTCGTGATCCACCCATCTCGGCCTCCCAAAGTGCTGGGATAACAGGCATAAGCCACCACACCCGGCCCTTTTTTGTGTTTTTATACTTTTACTATATACATATATATTTATAAATGATACAAAGTATTGTTTTGTGTGTTTTTAAATTTTGCATGGATTATCTCATACTTTTCAAAAAAAGTGACTTTCAAAACTCACTTTTTCCATTCAATGTTATGTTTTTAAAAGATTGTCCATGTTGATAAATGTAGACCTAGTTGATTCATTTTAACTGCCAAGCAATATTCCATTGCATGAATATACCATCATTTATTTATCAATTTTCCTATCAATAGACACTTCAGTTATTTCCATTACAACTTTAAAAAGTGTTTTAGTGTAAACCCTTATCCATATGTCCTCATAAATATAGATGAAGTTTCTCTAGGGTACAGAGCTAGAAGCAGACTTGCCAGGTCATAAGTTATTACATGTTTATTAGATATCATCAAATCATCCTCCAAAGTAGTTATAACAGTTCCTACTCCCGTCAACAATATACTGGAGTTCCACTTTCCCTACATAGTCATGAACACTTGTCCTTAATCTTTTATAATTTTGTCAATCTGATGACTGTAAACTGAATTATGACTCCATTTATTTTCCTTGATTTCTAATATGGCTGTGCATCTTTTAAGTCATGCATTTGGCAATCTGGTTTCCTTTCTTCTTCATTGTTCTGTTCATTTGTCTATGAGTAGTTTGTCTCTTACGATATGTAATATTTAACATATTATGGACACTATTTTTTGTCAGTTTTATTTGCTGCAGATATATTCTCCTAGCCTATCTCTTCCCATTTATCTTAGCTTATGGTATATTCTGATGCTTTTAGTTTTAATGTACTTGAAGCAGAGATGACGGTGAGCAAAATAACTTTGAAACATTGATAGTTCACATATTTAGTTGCTCATTTGTCAAGTATTTGTTGAGCATCTACTATGTGTCAAGCACTATTACAAGTTCTATGTATACACAAAGAACCAAACTGTCAAAGCCCTTGAACTCCGGGAGGCTGAGATAGGAGAATTGCTTGAACTCGGGAGGCGGAGGTTGCATTGAGCCGAGATCGTGCCACTGCACTCCAGCCTGGGCAACAAGAGTAAAACTCGATGGAAAAAAAAAAAAAAAAGCCCTTGAACTCATGGAAATTAATATTAGTGGGTGAAATGAGCAAAGAAAAAGCAAATACACATTTACATACAATAATGTCACAGTAGTAAATACAAAGAGAAGTAAAGCTGGTTCAGGGGGTATAGAATGAAAGGGAGTGGTGGACTATTTAAATAAGATGGTTAGGGATTACACTTTTAAGAAGTAATAATAAAACAAAGAACTGAATGAAGAGATGAAGTGAATGACGTCTGACAGTAAGCCCTTCCAAGACAATTCTACATGGATAGGCACATGTAGAGGTCTTGAAATTACAGAGTTCTCAGGGTGTTTGAGCAAAATCCAGGAAGCCATTGTGGCTGTAGTGAAGTGAGTGAGGGGTAGATAATGTGAGAGAGGTAAAGGTCAGCATGATGGAAACCAAAGATTGAGGGAATATTGATCTCCATTAGACCTTTTTTGTTGTTTTAACTTTTTTTCTCATTGCACATTTTTATAGATGAACTGGATCCATTTAAATCGCTCAGACTAAAATGGACATCTACCATTCTGTGACCCATGTGGTAGTATTACCACTATTTTTTTAGATAAGAAAATAGAAAAGTGAAGCAACTCACCCAAGATAATAGAACAAGGGGATTTGTGCCTAGGCCTTTTCACTATCAAGTCCTAGTTCTAAGGAATAAAGGACAAATGCTAGTGGTTCTTCAACATTAGAGGGCATAATAGTTACCTATGGTATTTGTTTAAACTGCAAATTACTAAGCCCCATCTCAAGAGATTTAGATTCAGTAGATCTGTAGTGGGTTTGAGGAGTCTGCATTTTACTAGGAACCACAATGTCACCTCATGATATATCATGCCGGTGTTCCAGGGACCACATATTGAGAAAAGCTGGCTATGCCAGTAAGTCAGATTTAAATCTAGAAGTTTCATACAGAAGGAATAGTGGTAAGGCAAGATCCAAATTAATGATGAGATGGCAAAGAGGTAAAAGTCAGTTAGATTTAAAAACATAAATGGGCGGAGATTAGTCTGGAAGTAAATGTCGGAGACCCCCTAAAGATAGCTGAGCTAACTAAGGACAGTTTCTAAAACATTTATGGATATCATAATCATTTGGGAAGCTTTAAACATATGTAGATTCCCAGAGTTCATCCTAAATACTTTTTAATAATCTCAGAGAGATGAAAGGGAGTGCTAGAAAGGAACCCAAGTACTCTGGATATCAGCCAAGGAACAAAATCCATTAGGATTAGCAGTCAACCATTGAGAGACTGGGCTGTAGCACATAAAAATCCAGTCATGAGATACAGATACAGCTCAAGAAAGTCTGAATCACAAAGGACAGAGTCAAGCCCAGTAGTGCTGGAATAAGACAGCAGCAGGAGTGACCTGAAGCTGTCAGAGATCTTTTGACATAGGAGCTTAAGTGCTGAGGTAGGATTGAGTTGTTATGACAAGAAAAATAAACCCATTTGCTGGGAACGGAAGAGGCTAGGACGGGGAACTGGCAAGCTAACCAAAATGATTCATTTAATTTCTCTTTATGCTTTATGATAAGCTGAAAACATGGTTTTCACTTTTATTCATTCATACTTCTGCAAAAAGAAGATAACATAAAGAAGAGAGATTTTCCTGAGTAACGTTTTTATTTGGTTTCATGCAAGTCATTATATTAACATGCTAGTATCTCTTTCAACAATAATCTTTACTCCCTTTGTTTTTATTTGCAGGTTTGGGTGGGGATAAATGGATCAAACTGTGAGTATTACCGTGAGAGTTTTTATTTTGACACAGCCTGCACTGTACCATTCAGCATCCTAAGGATGTGGACTATTTTGTACATCAATATGATGTTGCAGCCTTCCCCTCCTTTCTCTGTACCCCTCTTTCTGGATTCTCCCATATTTATCTCATTCTTTTTATTCCATGGTAACTGTACTGTTTCCTTCAGTTTATTTAAAACTTTTCAATGCATAGGTATGTTTGGCATAACGTGTAAAAAACTGAATGTACAGAAATGAAAAAGAGTAACACTTATTATAATGTAGCTACATGTTTATGAAATCTAAGAACTAAAAGCTAGTGGGGGTCCAAAGAGCAACAAAGATTATTTGCAGCTGATTTGGGAGGTTATTTTATTGTTGGATTTTCTGTTCTTGTTGTTGTTGCTTTTTTGAATTGTTAGCTGCAAACGCAGTTCCGTTGAAACAGAGCCAGGGTATCATAACCACACAACACTGACATGAGAATAATAACCAACTCTCCCTTGCTTTGAGTTCTATTCTACCCTTATTTCCCTCATTTCCACTCAAGTCTCATTTTAAAATTCATAATCTAAACGTATCTTCAGGATCTTATTTTCAATATAAATAACAATAGATATTAACATAGTCAATCAGATTTTTCACATGATGCCCAAGAGCAAATTTCAATGTTGAAAATGTTTTTTCATTACATTTTAATGAGGAAATCATGCAAGAAAGTTTTGTATACTGGGATTTTACCAAAATAAGTATTGTAGGATCCTGTGCCTAACCAGAATGACAATCTAAATGTAAAAATTCATAGTCTGGTGCTTTCTTCCCAGAGAATGACTCAGCCGTCCCTTGGTACATACGCGGCCAATGCTGCAGTTTCCCTGTTGAATTGCGGGATTATTAAATGGGCATGTGGCCAAGTCAAGGCAAGAAACTCATTTGGCAAAGGGCAGAAGAGAGGCCTCTTCTACTTAATAGAATGCTTGTTTTTTTGTTTTGTGTTGTTTTGTTTTGCTTCTCCTTTCCCAGAGGTAGCTACTACAGCTGTGGATTTTTGACCCATTTGCTACAGTTTCAAAGAACTGTGTCCATAACAAAATCCACCATCTTTCCCTCTGAAGTGGTTCAAGTGGTTCTTCTCTTGCTTCTAATTTTAATGACTGCTACCACACCGTAATTAGGGGTTCCTGCGCAGCTATTTTTGCATGACGGCTATTTTTGTCTCCTAGAAACAATGCATTAAATAATAGTCCTGTCTCCCTGGATTTGATAATTAGAGTCCATAATCCCAAGAGTAGATGTAGAATATTTACTTCTATTACTTTAAATGTCAGCTTTTGGAAGTGTATTTTATATACAATAAAACACAGCCATTTTAAGGGTACAGTTTGATGTGTTTTGACAAATGTATTTACCCATGTAACCACCATCCGCATCATGACTTAGGACATTTTCGTCGACCCTAAAACTTCCCTTAAGACCCTTTGCAGTCCTCTATTTCCTACTCCAGGCAACATTCTATCATTCTAGATTAGTTTGACCTCTTCTTAATTGTAATATAAAAGAGAATCTTATCCATGTATACTCTGGTATCCATCTTCTTTTGCTCAACATAATGATCGTTGGCATTATCCATGCTATAGCATGTGCCAGTAGTGCATTATTTGCTCTTGATGAATAGTAAACCATTACATAATTATATCACATATTATTTTTTCTGTTTTTTTGTTCATGAGCATTTGATTGTTTCCAGAATTTGGCTACTATAAGTTGCTATGAACCTTCACTTACAAGTCTCTCTGTGGACATATGTTTGCATTTCTCTTGGGTAAATATCTAAGAATGGAAATGCCGGATTATAGGGTAAGTGCATGCTTAACTTTATAACAAATGTCAAAATTATTTTTCAAAGTGGTTGTAGCATTTCATACTCCTGCCTGCAATGAATAAGATTTCCAGTTGCTCCACATCTCTATCAACACTTGGTTTCGCCAGTTGTTTTGCTTTATAATTTTTAGTGGCATTTAGTGGTACCTCATTGTGTTTTAAGTTGGCATTTCCCTGATGAATAGATTCTTAACATATTTTCACTTATTAATTGGTCATCCATATATTTTCTTAGATGAGGTGTCTGTTAGTTTTTAATTAGGTTGCTTATCTACTTTTTATTAGGTTGTATAATTTATATATACTGATACAATTCTTTTGTCAGATATATACTACATATTTTTCCCTCCCCCCTTTCACATACCTTTTCTTTTTCATATTCTTAACAATGTCTTTCAAATAACAAAGATGTAAACAAAAGCTCTCTGAAAAGGAATTTAGAAGAAAGATATTTTATTGCAATGAACACTTTGCAAACCAGCTTTCAATGTAAAATGAAGGTGATTTCCAGAGAACAAGGAGACCCTTTGGGTTTTATTGCAGAAGTTCCTGCCCAGGTTTCCAATAAGGTTCATTTATGCAAATGAGGGATTGAAACTTACTTAGTTATGATTGGTCAGCACAGCTAAGCACTGATTGGTTGCTACAGTTGGATCCTGACTGGCTGGGGTAAGCTCTGATTGACTGGTTTCCAAGTCCCAAATTGGATGTCTCTGTCAGATGTTTGTTTAAATAATCCAGTTGTGGGGGATGTTCTGGCAGCAGTCTTATCTTGGCACTAACAAACAACATAAACTGCTTCAGATTAATTGTAGAAAGGGAGGTCCTGTGATACTTTCACAACATCTTTCTGAGAACACAGAGTATGTGACCGATACCTCACCCAGCCATGGCTCTCTAGTTCTCTTTAAATTTTGAGCACCTCAGCCATGTGGAGTTTATTTTGTCTGCCCCTGGAGTTTCGTGGTATCTTATTGTAGTATTAAGCAGATATTCCCCTAAGGAATAGCTTCTCAATATATTTTCACTTACTAATTGGTCATCCATATGTTTTCTTATATAAAGTGTCTGTTATATTTTAATTGGGTTTCTTGTCTACTTTTCATTAAATTGTATAATTTGTTTATATATAATTATACAAGTGTTTTGTCAGATATATACCACACATATTTACATGCCCCCATATGCCTTGTCTTTTTTATTTTCTTAATGTCTTTCAAATAACTGATATCTTAAAATTTTGATTAAGTCCAGCTTATATTTTTTTTATAAATAGTACTTTATAAATCCTTTATATGTCCAATAAAATTTGCCTATTCCAAAGCTGTGAATATTTTTTCTATATTTACTTCTAGCTAGATTTTATTGCCTGTGAATCCTTTTTGAATTTATTTTTTATGTATCATGTAAGGGTTGAAATTTTTTTTCCAAACTGACTTTGATATATTTTTTAAAACATGCAATTTTTTTCAAATATAAAATATGTTTAATGAAGATAATTTGGAAAATAAAGAAAATCATAAAGGGAAATTAATGCCTATAATTTCATAGTCCTAAAAAACAACTGTTCATAATTATCTGTTTTTCTTTAATCATTTTTCTTCTGCTTATGTATCTGTACTTTTTTTTCATTAAGGGAAGCATCAGATTCTTTGTGTTATTCTGCAGCCTAAATTTTGCAATAGGAAATATGTTGTTTTTCTATATTAATAATGGTTCTTCTATGGCATGCTTTTTAATGTCTGGATTGTATTTCATCATATGGATATTCTAGCATTTATTCTACCACTTCTTGATTTTTATGCATTTGGGTTATTTCATTTGTCTATGATTTACTTTTGCCATTTTAAATAATAATGTGATTAACTTTGAATTTTTAAAATAAATTTTACTTCTATAACAGAAAAATTGCAAATATATTACATACACTCACAGATTCCCGTATTATTATCATTCTACAATCGAATGAAACATGTTGCAATTAATGAACAAAGTATGGATTTTTATTAACTAAAATTCCTACTTTATTCAGATTTATCTATTTATTTTTTCCTAATGTTCTTTTTTTGTTCCAGGATGTCATCCAGAGCACCATGTTACATTTAGTCATCAGTTTCTAGTTAGGCTTCTTTCGGGTGTGATAGGTTCTCAGAATTTTCCTGTTTTTGATGGCCTTGACAGTTTCCATCTATTGGGATGTCTGATATCTTTGTCATGATCAGACTGGGATGTGCTTTCTTGGGAGGAAGATAACCGAGGTAAAGTGCCATTCTTATTATATCATGCTGAGAGTACATATTATCAACATGATTTATGACTGCTAATGTTGACCTTGATAGACTGGCTGAACTGTAAGCTTTCTCCATTGTAAAATTCTTCTTCTTTTCCCAGTTCTATGTAAAATTATTCTTCTTTTCCCTGTTCTATACTCTATTTATTTGAAAAAAAAAAAAAAAAAAGCCACTCTTTACATCCCACACTTAAGAGACAGAGAATATGATTTGTTTTTAATATACACTTTTGCCCTTTTTTTTCTTTTCTTAAAATTAGTTTCTAGAAATAAAATTGCTTGGTTTAAGGTTTGGGCACTTTCATGATACTATTAATTATTTCATTAAAAGTGATATAAGATCTGAGAAAAGAGAGAACACCACAAAATGTGGAATTTAAGAGAAAAAGATCCATTTTCTCTTCTTTCATTCCCAACACTTTGGTGTATAGCCTTCCAAATTCTATATACTCATGTCAAGTGTACACACGTCTAAACCATCTAAACCCACATGCACACAGATGACTTCGCACACCGTACACACTCCACATATACCCTCCACATCCTGCAAACTTTGCACATTGCTCACATTCACACATGGTTTTTGAAAACATATTGTATTGCAATTACTTTTTTTATTTGCTACTAAAGCAGTATTTTAAAATGTAGGCTATGGAGCCAGACCACCTGGGTTTTAATCCAGGTTTTGCCTTTTGCTACCTGTGTGACCTTGGGCAATTTACTTAACTTCCCTGTGTCTGAAATTTACCATAAAGCAGTTAGGAGATGATTAAATGAGAGCTTACATAGAGAATTTAGAACAGTGCCAGAAGTAAAGCACGCTCTCAATGAGTGTTTTAGCTATTTTTATTATTGTCATCTTTTCATGTAATTACATAGGATCTTACCTTATTCTTTCTGGTGACAGCAAATTATACAATTAGAAAAACAGGCTAATTTATATAACAAATCCTCTATGGATTTGGATGCCTTTTTTGTTTGTTTGTTTTAAAGTTAGTTTTTAAATTAAAATAATATCAGCACATTATTAAAATAAACAGTAACTCAAATCATCTGAGTAATCTAAAATTTAAAGTAAACTCATTATAATTTTTTTACTCCCCAGAGGTAAACACTTTTAAAGAGTTTCTGTATTTTAGTCTTACTAGTGGTAATCATTATGAATTTAAATAAGCCTTTATTTTTCTTTCTCAATATATAAGTTTTAAACACTCAATGTTGACTATCCACTGTGAAAGGTTACAATTTACTGAGCTTACACAAACTCTCCACTTCCATGGTGACACCATGGAGAAGGAAGTGTACTCTTCTGTCACACAACAATGTCACAAGCATGGAAAAGGGCTGTGGATATTATTTATTAATTTATTTCCACATATATTTACTTATTCTAGGTCATACGAAGAAGATGGTGGTTTTTACATCTTTATTATTTATAATATATATTATCAAACCTACCTGGAGAAAGAGTGTACCAGTTTGCCTTCCAATCAGCAGTTTACAAGAGTGCCTATTTCCCTGCCTTCTTGCCAATAGTTATATATTATAATTTTTTTTAAAAAAATGCCTCTTTGGTAGATGACTGATGATACCGTATTTTTGTGCTTATTTGACTACTAGTGAAGTTGAACAGAATTTTATTCTTTAACTGGAAATGCAATATACCATAGTGATTAAAAGCCAGCTCAGGAATAAGAGACCTGGACTCAACTACCAACACTCTGATCTAAGGCAAGTGAGTTCACCCTTCTGAGGCTCGGTTTACTCATATGTCAAATGTGGATGATGATACAATACTCATGATAGGTTTATTGTGAGGACCAAACGAGAAAATTCTTATAAAGTTTTGAGCACAATGTTTGGCATATCATAAGGTTAAACAGACATTCATTCTTGTTAGTTTGTGTGTATTGTTTTATTCCATCACTTTTTCATATCCTTTATTGACTTTTCAGGTTTTATTAATTTGAAATAGCTCTTAAAATACTTAAGTTATTAAACCTTTGTCACAAATGTTGCACCCTTTTTTTCCTGGTTTGTAGTTTGCCATTTATTTTTGTTCATAATGCCTTGACATTAAATATTTAAAGATGATATAATCATAGCTATTGTGTTCCTTTATGGATTCTGCCTTTAATGTTCTGCCAAGAATTACCTTTCCCATTCTAGGTTTTACACACGTATGTAAATGATCTTATATTTTAGTTTAATGTATATGTATATGATCTTATATTTTAGCTTAACTTTTTAACATATAAATATTTAATTCATCTGGAATTCGTGATTTAGAGAGGTTAATGGTACCTTCTTTTGCAATGGACCGCTAGTTTTTCTAACACTATTGATTGAATAATTGACCCTCATCTCAATGATGTGAAATACCAATTTTATTATATAAAAATTTATAATAAATATTTAGATCCTATCTTGACTTTTTTACTCAGTTCAATTGCTGTCTGCTCCTTGCCATATCCAGTCGTTTCCATTTAGCATATCTCATAAAGCAAGTGGACCTTCAGCACTACTCTTTCTAATATTAACCTGGTTAACATGACATGCTTATTTTTCCATATGCATTTTAAAGCCATTTGTTGAATTAAAAAACATGTCACAGGGTTTTGATTAAATGTATACATAAATCTAGGAATAATTTTTATCTTTATAAAATTGAGTCTTCTCTATGTCTCTTTCTCTTTGTTCCATTTTATTGTTCCTTCATCTGAATCTAAATGAAAACTCAAACTCTACACACCAACTGTCAAACCCTTCCAGACTCAATAGCAAACACTTCTGGGCCCATTTCAGGTACTATTCTCTTAATGAAGCTTTCCCCAACTTCTCTGGTTAAACAAGATAGTGAATTTCATGAAATACTAAATTTGTTTAGAATTAGAGACTGTGTTGTTTATTTAGCAGATGCCTGATAAATTTTAGGTGGGTCTGAACTACAATATACCCTGTACTACACAAATTACTCTAAATGGAATGATTTCTCTTGGAGACTTGTATAAAGGCTATCTTATATATATTCAAGAGGAAAATCGAGTCCAGAAACTGCATTCAAGTTGTGCTGCCTCTATGTAATCTTGACAAGCTATATAATCTTTCTGACCTTCGTATATTCATCTATGGGAAATAAGAGGAAATATTTTAAAAATACCTACCTCACTGGATTAAAATATGATGTCCTATAGAAATATAAGTTTTTTGTCTTTATTATTCTTCATTTTTTATGAAAACCTTTTGATCTCTAAGCATTTTGCAAAATTTGTAAAAATAGTGAACATATCTGGGTTTTTCTTGTATAGTACCGCAGCCACCATATGCATGGAGTTCCCACAGTCTACTCATCTGCTGGATTTTCTACGGGTACTCTGGTTTCCTCCCACATCCCAAATATATACTTTTTAGGGTAACTGGCATGTCTGACATGGTCCCAGGGTGTGTGAGTGTGGATGTGTGTGAATGTGCCCTATGACAGAATGATGTCCTGACCAGGGGTGGTTCCCTAATGACTTCCTGAGCTGACAGATAGGTCGCTTGTGATCCTAAAGTGGAAAAAGCAGGTAAATAATGATCTGACTGATTTTTATTCATTGTTCTTAAATGTAGGTATACCGCACATTTATTTCAATAATTGTGACAAACACAATTAGAACTAAATAGTCAAACATATAATATCAGTTATATAACAGAATAAGAACATTTTCCAGATAAAACACTGTTACAATATATACAAATCTCAGGCTTGTACTCTTTAGATTCAAAAAATTATTTTCAAAGTAAACATTTGTTTTGCTTTTGGCAAAAAATGAGTTTTCATTGTAGCAAGTCATGTGCCTTGTGGATTAGTTAAGCAGGTGAAATATGTTTAAAGTGAACTGCTGGTCATTAATTTTTCTCCGGTCTTGTATTTTAGTTATCCAACAATCTTTCTGAAACTTCAAGAATAAAATGACTTTGTAGTAGCCAAAATGATAATATTCAAACATTCGAGATGTATTTTATTTTACTCTTTAAAAATGGAATCTAATTGCTTCACAGACTATATAAAAATTAAAAATAAAATTTAAATGGAAATAATGCATAATGTTGCCACTGTAATCCAATTATGACTTTTCTATACTAATTACTCATTTTTGTGCATATTAGAGTTAATGAAATGGCAAATGTAATATTATGTTTGTTAATTATCTCTTTAATGTGAATGTTTGAAGCCTTCAAATAATATTGACTTAATACCTGATATTAGGTAGAGCCACTTTGGAAAAATTTTCAGTCAAAACAAGGAGTTAAAGATGGACTTTTTGTCTGGCATCACTACAATAATTAAAAAAAAAAAATTCCTTGTATTGTTTTGATTGTGTAGAATTAGCTTGTGAAACTTAGATGCTAAATTGATATCTATATGACCACAGATAAACTATATTGATTATTTTGAAACTTTTAAAATGCTGAACCAATTTGCTAAGGTTTATCGTAAAGCTCTGTCCTACAAGATTTACCCTGCTGGGCAAGCTACAAAATATTGAACCAATTGGCCTTTTCAGCTGGGCTTTCTATCTTTTCTATTGTACTGCTCTTGCATTAAATAAAGAAATAGGGACTATAAAACACAGGAGGAGGAGGTGCAAGTACAGATATAAATCAGGAAACAAGCATAAGGGAACCAAATAGTGTGGGAAATTTTAAAAATATAGAAAATGAAAAGAAGGCTAAAATGAGACTCACAGTAAAAAGAGAGGAAGCAAATAAGAACAAATAATAAAATATAATAAAATAGGAAAAGGAAGACATAAAACAACGAATAACATTGTTATTCAGGTAGCTCATTATTGCCAAGTTATTTTTGCAAGTAATTTTTCATCAACAATGAATTTTCAAAAAAATTTTATTTGGTTCGTGATGGTTCGTGGTAATCAATATCATACAAGTTGCTTCTCAGAACAATGAATTTGAGGTTTTGAAAGACTACTGTGAACTATATTCTGCCTAGTCTTTTTTTTAATTCATGAAGCTACATTTTAAGTAGTATTTTTTCACTTACAACTTTATAATGTGTACATCTGTTCACTGAAGTAAAAAAGCTTTTCTTTTAAAAAGTATTTTTTACTTCAAAACAATGTTTTTAAATAAATTTCAGAATTTATTTTTTCCCTAAAATATAAGCTGTCTTGTTTCAAGCTGTTTCATATTTTATATTCAGTGAATCAACTCATTATGAATGAAAATGCTTTGCTACGTTTAACTACGTTAAACTTGAGGCCTCCCTTTAATTAGGTGGATCTCTGTTCATCATTTCTATAGAGTTAGTGGACTAACATTGCACTAGACCAAAAAATATAGCAACTCATAATAGAAAAATATCTGGCTCAGGAAAGAAAAATAGGATGAGTCTTCTATCAATGCCTGTTAGTAAGGTTGAGCAATTAAAGGATTACATTATTATTCATTACTCACGCTACTGAGTTCCTGCACTCTCACCTCCAAGTGGGAAGAGGCAGTGGCCCTTTGTGGGCCCTCATTTCATTTTTATTTTGTTTTATTTGTTTTTCTTTGCTATAAAGAAGCCAAAGATCCCTGCAGGCCAGTTGGTGAGTTTACCTTTTACTCTCGAATAACAAAGGATTCCGGTTTCCTTCTGTCCCTGCTACCTCCTCTCCATTAACCCCAATTCTTTCAAAATGACACATTCATCTTTTCATCTAGGGTCATGGGTATGTCTTTGATTATTCAACAAAACATCACTCTTCTCTTTTTATTTTTGTTATATTTCCACAGTTCTTTTATTCTATTTTATTTAACCCTTAGTGCAATTGTAGAGTGCATAGTCTGTCAGGCTCTATTTCTATCACTTTACAAATATTAACTCTTTTGCCTTATTTTGAAGGCCCCTGCTTGACTTGGTATTTCATTCTCGTGCTGGTATTTATACTTCCTTGTTTCAGTAATAGCTTCTGTGATAAAAAGTGGATTCTTGACTGCTTTACTAAGGAAATTATCAGACAGAAGAGAATGAGAGACATAATCGAAAACGGAAGATAATAGAGTTATTTTCTATCGTTTCAGTGGCTAATACCTACTTTCATTTTTCCCGTGATGTAGATATATGGTACTGCAGATACTGACAGATAATATTGATGGTTATGATTTATATAGTGCTTTATGTTTTAAGCACTTTACAAATATGGTATTCAATTCTGACCACAACCATTCGACTCAATTTAGCTGTTATCAATCTCCAGTTATAAATGGGACAACTGAGGCTCAAGGTTAAGCAACTAGAGCTGGGATTTTAATGCCTTTCTCCAAATACCAAAGCCCATGTTCCTTCCATTTATACTAAAGTGCTTTTAACAGATGTGAAAACTGGGGTACAAAGAGAAACGAACATTTACTGAGTGCTAACCCCAAGCATACATTTTCTCAATTAACCCTCTTAGCTTTATGTGTTAAGCATTGGTGACTTGCCAAAAGCAAAAAATAAGGGACAAAGTCAGTTTTCTAAATCATACTTGTTCATTTTCAAACCTGGATAGTGTTTTGACTATGCCAGAGCCTCAGGAAAGGAAGTGGGCACATAAAATGAGTGTAGGGGTTTGATGGTTTTTTTTTTTTATTTTAAAAATTATGTATTTGTTTTAAAATATATTGCAAAGATACAGCTAGCATATCACTTTTGGTATTTTGTTGATATCATTTCATAGGACAAGCTTGAGGTTTTCGAAGTTAGGTTTTTTAAAAGAAAAAGCATGAAGATAATAGTTCACATAGGGTAGAGATAAGGCAGAAATTGTGAAGATGCTGTTCACATGACCGAAGTCTGGGAAACACTGGATTATATTAGGCCACGTTTTACAAATGAATAAATACATGGAAAGGTTAATGATTTGCCCAAAGTTATGAAACTGATTTACAAAGAGACTAAGGAGAGGTTTACCCTTAGGTGGATCTTGAAATAAATGGACATAGAGGAAAAAGATTGGTATGGCTATGTCCAGAGCTATTCCCAAAGTACAGAAGATGGGGTCCCTTCTCTCTAGTGCCTGAATTGGATGTGGTGGTATGAGGGTGAACCTGTATTGCCTCAGTAACTGGCAGCAAAGACTTTTTTCTTCCATAAAGAGGCAATGGCAGATAAGAAAGTCGTAATTCCTCCCATCCCTCCCTTTCTCTTTCTCTTTCCCCTTTCTTCTCTTCCCCTGAAGCTGGCATTCTTGTCTCCTTTATGATGTTCTTGATATTCAGAGTGACTTGATTTTATTCGTCTAAAAATGTTGGCTAGGATCAGGAGGGAGGATGAGGCAGCGTTACTTGTCATGGGGCTTTATACATTCCATTTCTTCTTCCCCTTGGCCATCTCTGACAATGCCATCCGGACAATGATAATGCCTGTATTATGGCAGAAAACCAAGGCAGTTTTAGTGTGTTTGTGCTGAGGAAAGAATAGGGTAACAGAACTTAAAGAGGGATAGGTTATATGTCCAAAAAACATTCAAAGGAAGAGGGTTTGTGACCAGATTGATTGCAATTAAGAGCAAATAAATCAGAATTAAAACTGAAAACAGCTATGCAAGTTAACAACACTTCTGAGCAGTTTCGTGGCAGATAATAAACTGTCTGAGTGACTGTTGCAACAGAGAAAGGATAATCTTTATTTAAGGATGAACCATTCGTAACCAAGTTCTCAGTCAGTTTTGTCTAAACTTTGCAGCAGTATCAAGCATGGGTTTGTAAATCTATGTTTTCTTCGGTGCATCTGGAAATAACAACCTAGAAAATTCACAGGATTATTTTTTCATGTGAAAACAACAGTATGTGTTAGGGCCAGTTTCAGCCCATGGCAAAATTGTGAAGCAGCGAAGTTTAACTTTAGAGATTGACCTCCCACTAGCTATCCAGGAGCCTCATTCGACAAAGCCTTTTTCAGTCTGAAAGAACAGAATCTGACATGGTCAGTCACATTTAAACTGTAAATCACTTAACGTGTTAATTACCCTTGAGGAATTTGCATTTTAATAGAACACCTACCAAAAAGAACAATGCTTAACACAAAACGTTGAATTTGTGGTAAGTTGATCAGAACCAGTATAGGGGAAAGTGTGTGTGTGTGTGTGTATGTGTGTGTGTGTATGTGTAGGTGTGTGATTGTTACTGCAGAAGAGGTTTACTCCCTACTGGTTATTGAGGATAAGCAATGTTGAATGATTGGGCTTAATTTACAGAATGTCCACTCTATTCAAGACCCACTTCAGAAACACACCAGACAGAAACAATGTCACAAGCTTTAAACAATGTTAGTACTAATAGTTAATATTTGTTAAGGACTTACTGTGCCAGGCATTGTCCTAATAAATCTATTAACTCATTTAATCTTCACATAGGAAATAGGAGCTATCATTTCCCTACATGGAAATGGTGGACCTGAAAGGCTAAGTAACTTACCCTAGGTAAAGCAGTCAGTAATTGGTGGAGCTAGCAAATGTTGCATTTATACTTTTAGAAGTATACAGTACTTTATATATCATTTAAGTAGAAGAGAACTGATATATTCCAGACAGAACAAGTAACTTGTTTAGGAGCACCAAGTAAGTTGGTGGAAAAGCTAGAATTATAATGAACCTTGGTTTCCTGATTTTCAGTGTATCCCACATTCTCTCTTGCTTATGAATTTGGTATTTCCTCCTTCTGTTCCTCTTGCTTCTATGTTTCTCTTGTTTCAGAATGCAAAATTTTGTTTGTAAAGGTAGAAAATAAAGAATTCAGATGTTGCAACTGCTGCAAGTCCAAGAGTAACTCTAATTATAAGAGTAACTAGCCAGAAAGTAATAGGAAGTGCCATGACAAAGGTGTACTTTGTACGGGAATTCTGAGTTTACATGAAGATGGAGGATCCAGAAAGCTTCCGTGAAGTAGAACTGGATGGTATTTGAGCCAGAGTACTGCATAACCAGCTCTCCCTTCACTTTAGGGATCCTAACTGTAAAGTAGCGTGTAGGATACACTAGAGCTGCTACGGAAGCAGAAGGTAAAGAGAATGGTTCTGAAGCTATTGGGGTAGCAAAGGTAGGAGCTGGTGACCAGAAGAAAAGATGAAGTCGACAGCAGAGATTTTGGAGACCACTACATGGAGAACAGATGGGATTCCCAAGGTGAGGGTTGGGGCCAGGCTTAGGTGAGCAGCAAGAGAGAGAGAGAGAGCGCGCAAGAACATAATTGAGTCTAGGAAAACAAGATACTCTACTATTTTTTATAACAAACTTAGTAAGTTTCTAATGCTTTGCACTTTCATATGCATGATCCATGTATTCCTAGAACTTTTCTTCAATACAGCTTGCCTGAATTTTACAGGTGCAGCTAATAAGGGTCTCTGTGACACCAAAGCCCCTCTTTACTCATTTCACTACTCAACACTACCAACTAACTACTTTTTATATTGCAGCAACCTTTTTAAAACTTTTTCCTTAAATCTGACTCTCAGAGACTACAATTTAACACAAAAACCCTTCAATATAGATCTTTGAGTGAGGGTATTAACCCAAGACAGAACAACTATGTATTATTCTCAACCTAATCACAATTAAGAGACAAAGCTTGGATTCGAACAAAAGCAATATAGGCTTTTTTTTTTTTTTTACTTATAGATTTTAATGTAATACAGAATTATTATCTCAGAGTTAAGCATTTGAAGTTGGATTAGTCACACCTTCTCTGTCTCATCAAGATAAGCGGGCCCAATGCCTATGGTAGCTCTACTAAGAAGCAAGCACTTGGCATTTTACACAGTAGAATCAGAGCCAGCCTTCCACAAAAAAAAATTTTTAAATATTATTGACTGCACAGCGCCCTCCCCTTTTTTTTTGATAGACTTCCTTTTAACCTTTCTTCTTAGTCTGTGTCTGCTAAGTGCTTACTGTTGCAATCCTTAGAAGTGTTGAATCAGGGATTCCCAGGCAAGATGGCTGAATAGGAACAGCTCTGGTCTGCAGCTCCCAGCGAGACCAATGCAGAAAGTGGGTGATTTCTGCATTTCTAACTGAGGTACCAGGTTCATCTCATTGGGACTGGTTAGAAAGTGGGTTCAGCCCACAGAGGGTGGGAACTCCCTCGCCTAGCCAAGGGAAGTCGTGAGGGACTGTGCCGTGAGGAATGGTGCTGTCCGGTCCAGATACTACACTTTTCCCACGTTCTTCACAACCCAGAGACCAGGAGATTCCCTCAGGTGCCTACACAACCAGGGCCCTGGGTTTCAAGCGCAAAACTGGGTGGCCATTTGGGCAGACACTGAGCTAGCTGTAGAGTTTTTTTTTTTTGTCTCATACCTCAGTGGCACCTGGAACACCAGCGAGATAGAATCATTCACTCCCCTGGAATGGGGGCTGAAGCCAGGGAGCCAAGCCAAGTGGTCTTGCTCAGTTGGTCCCACCCCCACGGAGCCCAGCAAGCTAAGGAAGATCCACTGACTTGAAATTCTTGCTGCCAGTACAGCAGTCTGAACTCAACCTGGAATGCTCGAGCTTGGTGGCAGGAGGGGCATCTACCATTACTAAAGCTTGAGTTGTCGTTTTCCTTTCACAGTGTAAACAAAGCCTCCAGGAAGTTTGGACTGGGCGGAGCCCACTGCAGTGCTGCAAAGCTGCTGTAGCCAGACTGGCACTCTAGATTCCTCCTCTCTGGACAGGGCATCTCTGAAAGAAAGGCAGCAGCTCCCGTCAGGGGCTTATACATAAAACTCCCATCTCCCTGGGACAGAGCACCTGAGGGAAGGGGTGGCTGTGGGCACAGCTTCAGCAGACTTAAACTTTCCTGCCTGCCAGCTCTGGAGACAGCAGCAGATCTCCCAGCACAGTGCTCAAGCTCTGCTAAGGGACAGAATGCCTCATCAAGTGGGTCACTGACTCCCATGCCTCCTGCCAGGGAGACACCTCCCAGCAGGGGTCGACAGACACCTCATACAGGAGCGCTCCTGCTGGCATTTGGCTGGTACCCCTCTGGGAGGAAGCTTCCAGAAGAAGGAGCAGGCAGCAGTCTTTGCTGTTCTGCAGCCTCCACTGGTGATACCCAGGCAAACAGGGTCTGGAGTGGATCCCCGGCAAACTCCAGCAGTCCTGCAGAAGAGGAGCCTGACTGACTGTTAGAAGGGAAACTAACAAACAGAAAGCAATAGCATCAACCTCAATAAAAAGGATGACCACACAAAAACTCCATCTGCAGGTCACCAACAGCAAAGACCAAAGGTAGATAAATCCATGAAGATGAGGAAAAACCAGCATAAAAAGACTGAAAATTCCAAAACCAGAATGCCTCTTCACCTCCAAAGGATCACAACTCTTTGCCAGCAAAGGAACAAAACTGAATGGAGAATGAGTTTGACAAACTGACAGAAGTAGGATTCAGAAGGTGGATAATAGCAAACTCTTCTGAGCTAAAGGAGCATGTTCTAATGCAATGCAAGGAAGCTAAGAACTTTGATAAAAAGTTAAAGGAATAGTTAACTAGAATAACCAATTTAGAATCAAGTGGAAATTACAGAGTTGAAAAATGCAATTGACATACTGAAGAATGCATCAGAGTCTCTTAATAGTGTAGTTGATCAAGCAGAAGAAAGAATTGGTGTTCATGAAGACAGGCTATTTTAAAATACACAATAAGATGAGAAAAAAGAAGAAAGAATAAAAGACAATTAAGCATGCCTACCAGATCTAGAAAATAGCCTCAAATGGGAAAATGTAAGAGTTATTGGCCTTAAAATGGATGTAGGGAAAGAGATGAGGAAGAAAGATTTTTTCGAAGGCATAATATCAGAGAATTTCTCAAATGTAAAGAAAGATACTAACATTCACGTTCCAGAAGGTAATTATAACACCAAACAGGTTTCACTCAAAAGATGACTATGTCAAGGCATTTCGTAATCAGACTCCCAAAGGTCAAGGATAAAGAAAGATTCCTAGAAGCAGCAAAAGGAAATAAATGAATAATATATAATGGAGCTCCAATATATCTGGCAGCAAAATTCTCAGTGGATACTTTACAGGTCAGCAGAGGGTGGCATGGTATATTTAAAGTGTTGATGAAAAAATACTTTTACCCTAGAATAGTATATCAAGCAAAAATATCTTTTAAGTATGATAGAGAAATAAAGACCTTCTCAGACTAATAAAATCTGAGGGATTTTATCAACACCAGATGTGTCCTACAAGAAATGCTAAAGGGAGTTTTTCAACCTAAAAGAAAAGGATGTTAATGAGAAATATGAAATCATCTGAAGTTACAAAACTCAGTTGTAATAGTAAGCACACGGAAAAACACAGAATAGGTTAACACTGTAACTGTGGTGTGTAAGTTACTCTTGACTTAAGTAGAAAGACTAAATGATGAACCTACAAAAATAATAAATACAATAACTTTTTAAGACAAAAACATTACAGTAAAACATAAATAGGAATAAAAAGTTTAAAAGTGGAGTGGAGTGGGGGCAAAATTATTGTGTAGAGTTTTAATTAGATTTTTGGGTATGTGTTTGTTTATGCAATCAGTATTAAGTTGTCATCAGTTTACAATAATGGATTTTATATAGTATTTCTAAGCATCATGTTTACATCCAATCAAGAAACATACAAAGGATGCAGAAAAAATAAAAATCAAGAAATTAAATTATACCACCAGATAAAACCACCTTCACTGAAAAGAAGGCAGCAAGGAAGGAAAGAAGGAAGAGAAGACCACAAAACAGTAAGAAAGCCAATAACAACCTGGCAGGAGTAAGTCCTGACTTATCAACAGTAACATTGAGTGTAAATGGGCTAAACTCTCCAGTGAAAACACATACAGAGGCTGAATGGATGAAAAAACAAGATCCATCGACCTGTTGCTTACAGGAAAAACACTTCACCTATAAAGATACACATTGGCTGAAAATAAAGGGATGGAAAATTATATTTCATGCCAATGGAAATGAAAAAAGAGCAGCAGTAGCTATACTTAGACAAAGTAGATTTCAAGACAAAAACTGTAAGAGACAAAAAAATATATAATGATACAGTGGTCAATTCAGTTAGAGGATATGACAATACAAATGCATTCAATACTGGAGCACCAGATATATAAAGCAAATATAATATGAGCTGAAGGGGAAGAACCCAATAACAATAATAGCTAGAAACTTTAACATCCCACTTTCAGCACTGGACAAGTTTTCCAGACAGAAAATTAAAAAGGAAACATCAGAATTAATCTGCACTATAGAATAAATGGACCTAATAGATATTTACAGATCATTTCATCCAATGACTGCAGAATACACATTTTTCTCCTCAGTGCATGAATCTTTCCTAAAGATAGACCATATGTTAGGTCACAAAACAAGTCTTAAAATATTTTTTAAAAATGGAAATTATATCAAACATCTCCTCTGACTGTAATGAAATAAAACTTGAAATTGTTAGCAAGAGCAATTTCGGAAACGATACAAACACCTAAAAATTAAACAGTGTGCTTTGAATGACCAGGGGTTTAATGAATAAATAAGAAGGAAATTGAAAAATGTTTAGAAACAAATAGTAATGAAAACACAACATACGAACACCAATGGAATACAGGAAAAGCAGTACTAAGAGGGAACTTTATAACTATAAGCGTCTATATCAGAAAAGAAGAAAAACTTCAAATAAATAACCTAATAATGCATCTTAAAAAACTAGAAAAGCAAGAACAAACCAAACCAAAAATTATTTCAAGAAAATAAATAATAATGATCAGAGCAGAAATAAAATTAATTTGAAACGAAAAAGCAATAAAAAAAGATCAATGAAGCAAAAAGTTGGCTTTTTTTTTTTTTTTTGAGGTGGAATCTTGCTCTGTCACCCAGGCTGGAGTACAATGGTGCCATCTCGGCTCACTGCAAGCTCCACCTCCTGGGTTCACGCCATTCTCCTGCCTCAGCCTCCCAAGTAGCTCGGACTACAGGCATCTGCCACCATGCCTGGCTGATCTTTTGCATTTTTAGTAGACACGGGGTTTCACCATGTTAGTCAGGATGGTCTCGATCTCCTGACCTCGTGATTTGCCCACCTCGGCCTCCCAAAGTGTTGGGATTACAGGCATGAGCCACTGCACTCAGCCAAAAAGTGGCTTTTTTGTTTTATTTATTTATTTATTTATTTATTTATTTATTTATTTATTTTCTTTTTTTGAGACAGAGTCTCGCTCTGTCGCCCAGGATGAAGTGCAGTGGTGGGATCTCGGCTCACTGCAAGCTCCACTTCCTGGGTTGATGCCATTCTTCCGCTTCAGCCTCCCAAGTAGCTGGGACTACAGATGCCTGCCACCAAGCCCAGTTAATTTTTTGTATTTTTGATAGAGACAGGTTTTCACTGTGTTAGCCAGGATGGTCTCGATCTCCTGACCTCATGATCCGCCCGCCTTGGCCTCCCAAAGTGCTGGGATTACAGGTGTGAGTCACTGTGCCTGGCCGAAAAGGTGGCTTTTTTAAAGAGCCAAATTGACAAAATTTTAACTAGATTAAAAAAACTAAATCTATGAGATAAGACTCAAATAAAATCAGAGATGAAAAGGGAGGCATTACAAATGGTACTGAACAAGTTCAAAAGATCATTAGTGAATACTATGAGCAAGTATATGTGGTGGAGGGATGGTTTCAGGATGAAACTGTTCCACCTCAGATCATCGGGCATTAGATTCTCATAAGGCGCATGCAACCTAGGTTCATCACACAGCACAGTTCACAATAGGGATTGCACTCCTGTGAGAATCTAATACTGTTGCTGATCTGACAGGAGGTGGAGCTCAGGCAATAATGCTCACTTGCCTACTGCTTACCTTCTGCTGTGTTGTCTGGTTCCTATCAGGCCACAGACTGATACCAATCCATGGCCCAGGGTTTGGGGACCCCTGAGCTTGATGAAACAGATACATTCCTAGAAATGTACAACCCAAAAGATTGAACCATGAACAAATTCAAAACCTGAATAGGTCAATAACAAGGAACAAGATCAAAGCTGTAATAAAAATACCTCAGTAAAGAAAAACCTGAGAACCGATGACTTCTCTGCTGAACTCAACCAAACATTCAAGGAAGAATTAGTATCAATACTATGAAAACTGTTCCAAAAAATAAAGAATGGAATACTTCCAAACTCATTCTATGAAGCCAGTATTACCATGTTACCAAAATGAGACAAAGACACATCAAAAAAAAAAAAGAAAGAAAAAGAAAAAGAAAAACTACAGACAAATATCTCTGAATAATATTGATGTAAAAATTTTCAACAAAATTCTAGCAAAACAAATTCAGCAATACATTAGAAAGATCATTTATCATGACCAAGTGGGATTTATCCCTTGGATGCAAGGATAATTCAACATATGCAAGTCAATCTATGTGATACATCCTATCAGGAAAATGAAAGACAATAACTATATCATCATTTTAATTGATGTTAAAAAGGCATTTAATAAAGTTTAATATATCATGATAAAAACTCCAAAATAACTACAGATGGAAGGAACAGACCTCAACATAATAAAAGCCATATATGACAGACTGACAGCTAGTATCATATTGAATGGGAAAAGATGGAAGGCCTTTCTTCCTATATATGGAACATGGCAAGGATGCTCACTTTCTCTACTGTTACTCAACATAGTACTAAATGTCCTAGCTAGATAAATTAGACAAGAGAAAGATACAGAGATTCAAATGGTAAAGGAAGTCAAATTATTCTTGTTTGCAGATGATATCATATTTTTTGTTTTTAACATCCCAAAGACTCCATCAAAAAACTCTAGGAATAGACATATTCAGTAAAGTTGCACGATACATAATCAACATACAAAAAAAATCTGTAGCATTTCTATATGTCAACAGTGAACAATCTGAAAATAAAATTTAAAAATTAATCCCATTTACAATAGCCACAAATAAATTTCAATACCTAAGAGTTAACTTAACCAAAGATGTTAAATATCTCAAACAATGAAGACTCTGAAATGCCGATGAAAGAAATTGAAGAGGATGCAAAAAGATGGAAAGATATTTCATGTTCATGTATTGGAAGAATCAATAATGTTAAAATGTCCATACTAGCCAAAGTAATCTATAAATTCAAAGCAATTCCTATCAAAATACCAATAACATTCTTCACATAACTATAAAAAGCAATCCTGTAACTTATATGAAATCACAAAAGACCCAGAAGAGACAATGTTACTCTGAGTAAAAAGAACACAATTGGAGGAATTACATTACCTAACTTAAAATTAAACTACAGAATGATAGTAATCAAAACAGCATGGTACTGGCATAAAAACCAGACACATAGACCAATAAAACAGAATAGAGAACCCAGAAACAAATGTACACACCTAGAGTGAACTCATTTTCAGCAAAGTTGCCAAGAACATTCTTTGGAGAAAAGACAATCTCTTCAATAGATGATTCCAGGAAAACTGGATATTCATATTCAGAATAATGAAATTTGACCACTATGTCTTGCCTTACACAAAAATCAAATCAAAATGGAATAAATGCTCCAAACTAAATTGAATTCATCAAACTATAAAACTACTAAAATAAAACATCAGGGAAAATCTCCAGGATATTGGTGTGGCCAAAAATTTATTGAGTAATACCACACAAGCACAGGCAACCAAAGAACAAGTAGACAAATCTGATCACATCAAGTAAAAAAGCTTCTTCACAGCAAAGGAAACAATCAACAAAGTGAAGAGACAACCCACAGAATGGGAGGAAATATTTGTAAACTTCCAATCTGACAAGGGATTAATAACCATAATATATAAAGAGCACAAATAACTCTGTAGGAAGGAAATCTAATAATCTGATGGAAAAATGTGCTAAATATTTGAATAAACTCTTCTCAAAAGAAGACATACAAATATCAAACAGTCACATGAAAAGGTGCTTAACATCATTGATCATCAGATGAATGCACATTGAAACCAAAATGAGATGTCATCTTACCACAGTTAAAATAGCTTTTGTGCAAATGTCAGGCAATAAATGCTGGCGATGATGTGGAGAAAAGTACTCCTTGTACACTGCTGTTGGGAATGTAAATTAGTACAATCACCATGGAGAAAAGTTTGGAGATGTCTCAAAACACTAAAAATAAAGCTACCACATGATCCTACAATCCCATTGCTGGGTATATTCCCAAAAGAAAAGAAATCAGTACATGAGAGAGATATCTGTACTCCCATGTTTATTCTAGCACTGTTCACAATAACCAAGATTTGGAAGCAACCTAAGTGTCCATCAACAGATAAATTGATACAAAAATTTTTAGTAAATGTACACAATGGAGTCCTATTCAGCAATAAAAAGGAATGAGATACAGTGATTTGCAATAACATGAACTGGAAATTATTATGTTAACTGAAATAAGCCAGAAAGACAAATATCACATGTTCTTACTCATTTGTGTGATCTAAAAATCAAAATAGTTGAACTAAAATATAGAGAGCAAAATAATAGTTACCATAGTCTGGAAAGGGTAGTGTGGGGTTGGGGGCAGAGGGGGATGGTTAATGGGTACAAAAATACTTAGAAAGAAGGAATAAGACCTAGCATTTGACATCACAACAGTAGGACTATAGTCAATAATAATTTAATTGTACATTTAAAAATAATTAAAAGAGTATATTTGGATTGTTCGTAACACAAAGGATAAAAGGTTGAGGTGATGGAGGTAAAACTTTCCATGATGTTATTGTTACTCTTTGCATGCCTCTGCCAAAGTGTCTCATGTGCTTCATAAATATATACACCCTATGTTTACCAAAAATAATTAAAAATAAAAAAGAACACTGAGTTGTTCTTATGCACCACAAGCAGCATCAGGCTAAGGTCACCTTGATGTATTAAATATGAGTTAGCTGTCCTTCCAGTGCCTTCTAGTATTCATTTGAGGTTGGATGTGTCATGGGGGACAAAAGGAAGGTAACAAATAGTTTCACACCAGGGTCAATTAGAGCATTAATGAGATGACTGTACTCTGCATTTATTACATGTGAATATATTTGCTAAACTCTTGCCTCTGTCCTCAACAGCAATGACTACTGGGAAAACTTTTACATTCTTTCAGTAGGTGACTGTGGTGATTAATCAGTGTTGCTAATGCAATTCTAAAACCTTCTTTGAAAGACTTGTAATTTTTTTTCTATGCAGCCAGTATCTAATCAATCAGTGAGTCTACGATGAGTCATGAAACGCATTTGTTGACTAATAAAGTCTTGTGTTCTGTGCCAATGAATTTAGCTATGCCACCACTGTTTCAATAGCCAGTCATGAGATATTACTCTGAAATGTGGAATCTATTATTGGAAAGAGACAATATCAATCTAATTATCCTGCTGCCTTTCAGCAGGTGCATCTTGCTATTCAGCAAGCATATCCAACTATATTGATTCCAAGAATATATCCATGTTAGCCTTAAACTCATTTACACTACCTGCTCTGAATACAGTATGTACTGTGATGTTCCCAACACCAATATCTTTCCTGGAGATGGCACATTTCCTAAACTTAAGTGCAGTCTGCATTTTTCCTTGCATGACATCCAGACCTGTCCTTTCCATATTGTCTAAAAAATGAATAATCACTCTTTCAGGTAGTAGATATTTTTGTTAATTTAATATTTGTAAAGGAGGGGATTTTAACTCAAAGAAAGCAAGCATTGAATGTTTTGACAGAAAACTATAAATGAAAGAGCTATTTGAATTCAGGGCTTTGATGACAATAATTAAATTTAGGAAGAACTAATCACTTTCAGATTTTCAACAAACCAAATGGATGCTTTCCAAAAATAGCTGATTGCTTATAAAAGTATAAATATTTTCCCCGTATATGAGAAGACCAATTGTGGGTTTTGCCTCCTTTATAAATTGGTTAAATTAACAGCCTTACTTACATCAGGAGAAAGTAGATGAGTGGTTTAACCTCCATCACCAAGAAGATTTAGTTGCAATTTAAAGTGATAGGATGTTATTACATCTGGCATTCATAAATTTAACTTTTAAAAATGGGATTTTAAAGGAATGTACAGAAGCAAAATTATGCTAATCATAATCTCATCTCCTTTTAGAATCTGCAGAGGTCATGTAATATCTTACAGTGACTCTGGAGCATCATTTTGCACTCCAGTGATTATTGTGGTGGGTAATTGAGAGCTTTTTAAAGAATCATTTTTGCCTCTGCTAGGCAGTTAATTTCACTATTTTTTGCTGACACTATATTTAGCAAACCAGTTCAGCATTAGACTAATGTGAAAAACTTGATGGGTTAGTTATCTTGAAACTGCAAAAGGACAGACAGTACTTTTCATGTTATTTGCCTGTCTTAGAGTTGTAGTAGATTAATCACAGAGAAACAGGTTTTCCACAAACACTTAGCAATTGACAAGCAATGTTATTTTCTATCACAAAATTTGCTTTGAGCGTTTTACATCTAGGGATTATACTGGAAGATTAATTTAAGGGCCCCATTGGTATGGTGCCTAGAAGCCATGAGTTCAACAAGTATCAGTGAAATTATTTAGTGAATTGAAATGTCTGGTAAGACACACAAAGAGACATGATGAGCTATTTCTGTGTGACTGTATTTACACAGCTTCCAAATCCAGCCCTAATTGTCCACCTGTGCTTCTTTCCTGTATTTGCATTTTCTAGCAGTATTTTGTCATGCAGATTTCCTACCATCACTTCAAATAAAGAACAGGGAAGGAGCCCATTATTGTTCTCCAAAATCAGCAACTATCAAGTGTGCTGTCCTCTTGATTGCACAGATTTCTTGTTTTTTATAGGTTGAAAATCTTGGAGTCGTCATTTAACATTAGACTTTATTATCCATTTTGATTCTTTTGAACCACCCTCCATGCCTCAACATTTATCGTTTTCTATCCTAATTTGCCAGCTGAATCCCTATTCATTTATTCATGGCTCAGTTCATACTTCACCTCTTTTGAGAGTCTTTTCTTGTCTTCCCAATGCTCATTATCAGTCATATGTCTCCTCTTTATTCTCCCATAGATTTGAGCATATCCAGATTACAGTTTTGTGATCGTTGTAGTATCCCAGCAGTGATTCTGTTATATAGTAGTTGCTCAATAAATACTTGTTAAATGATGAAATGTGTTAGCCTTTTCTCTTTAACTACATTATAAGGCCAGAAAAGCCTTATTCTCTTTCATATTTCCCATAGCACTGGGTACACAATAGATGGTTACTAAATATGTAAGATGATTTTTAAGGCCGTAATTGTAATGCTGCCTTTGACTAGAATCAAGACCCCTGTATAATATATAAAATGGTGTGTCTTAAAATATTACTCAGTGAAGATATTAATCTTAGTAGGAGAATAGATGTTTGGTGGCTATTGTTTCTCTTTATATTGTCAAGAATGTATAGTGAGTAGGTTATAGTGGAAAATTGAAACCACCATTTAAGTAACTGTCATTATTGTGAGACATAAGTCATATCCCCTGCTTTCTGTGGAGAAGAGCTGAAATGTTGAATGGCTGGATCTACAAAAATGATTGTGTTAACATTTGTAACAGGTAATATATAAAATGCCAGAAAGGCAATTCATCCTGCATACTTTTAGAACATCTTGCATTGTGTACATCTACCAAATCACTATTAAGAATACTGTGCATGACAGTTGCCTTCTGTTACCTCATTATCTACTGCAGAAAAGAAGACTGAAGAATGCAACCACACCTGGATGGACTTTTCCACAGGATAAAGTTGTCCTCTTGGTCTCATTCAGATTCCAAAGAGAATCATTTGCAAGTTGATTTCTGTCTCCCTGGTCCATTCCTTCTCCCTAATAATCATTTACTGTTTCTCAAAGAATTGTCTACATTACCCATCTCCTCTTTTGCCTCTGAGAAAGGGTGTATAATCTTCTGTAACCCACTGAGGGGTTGGAGTAATCATTCTATGGTCCCCAGCCCTGTACATTAATAAATTTGTATGCCTTTTCTCTTAAACAAAAAAAAGTAAAGACAAACATTAAATAAATATGCGCGCGCACACACACACACACACACAAAAGAGAATACTGTGCATGAAAACTGTTACAGTTCATTACCAGCATTATTGCTTGGGACAACAAATATATACACATTTTCATCATTCAGTCAGTTCCAATAACCATCTCAGACATTTTCAATCTTAGAACGATTTTGCTCGGTGTTGTCCAATACAGGATGTTTCTATATGACATTTTGTTCCAATTGTTCATGAAGAAAGTAACTCTTTATGCTATGATTATTGAACTGACATTGTTGGTATCCAGTTTTCTAAGACATAAACCATGATAAAAGTAATCTGAGATTTATTAAGGTGGTTGAAAATGGTAGACCAGAGGTTGAATGTTAAATAAATACATATTATATAACCAGGTCAATCCAATGATGTATGTGGCATTCTTTTATGTGAAAACAAAGTATTAAGTATAAAGTGATGAAAAGAAGTTATATTCAGTATTCTTCTATGAAAATTAGTGAACTTCATAAAAAAAATAGATCAGCAATTGACCATGAGATGAAGTATTTCTCTACCTGTTATACTGCGAGGGAAATAGTCCTTTTTATCAAAAGGCAAATGAAGACAATTTAGGAATAAGCTCCCTCTGACTCCCAGAGTTGTACCATTCATTTTTATAACATAGAATTAGCTCATGTTCATACATTTTCTGATGGGCAGAATACATAAATAAACTATAAATATTTCTTGAGCTTCAATGTAAAGGGCAAGACAGTGTTATAGCCCTAATAGTAGCACCACGTATTTGAATAATTACCCGTGTGTGTGTGCTTAAATAAAAAATCTATTTGAACGATTTTTATGTGCATGTTTTGAAATTTTCTAATCTTAAATAACAGTTTTTAAAATAACTGAAAAAAATCTTTTGGGACTTTAACTTTTTTCATTCCATTTTAGTTCTATTTCTAAAGCCATGATTTTTAAAGCCTGTATTTTTGTGTACTCTCATATTAGGCTGATGCCACTGCCACTGTAGATAAATGAGTTGACCTTGTTGATGCTCCTGCCTGTCTCAGGGTATTGAAAGCCCAGCTGAGTGCAATTACAAGCAATATTACTACCTTGGCAGGAGCCGTCAGAACTCACACTGGTGGTTGGATGCTGGATATGTGTATGCTGAATGACATTCGCAGAAACAGAGGACATTGCCAATCATCTTTAAAGAAGGGAGAGTCATACACATCTAATAGCCTTTGTTTCCATGAAATGTACAGACAGTTCAAACAAAGCGTATTTTATATAGTCTATATGTATGTGTGTATGCTTCAAATAAAGTATATTTTATATATGTACACATATATGTGTGTGTGTGTTTGTGTATGTGTATATATATACCTACACATAATCATGTGCCATATGGTCACGTTTTGGTCAATGACAGACCACATATATGACAGTGGTCCTATTGATTATCATGGAGCTGACACATTCCTATTGCTTAGTGACATAGCCCTTATAACATTATAGCACAACACATCACTAATATGTTTATGGTGATTCTGGTGTAAACAAACCAGCACTGTCAGTTATATAAAAGTATAGCACAAACAATTATGTACTGTATATGATACTTGATAGTGATAATAAATAAATATGTTATCGGTTTATATATTTACTATGCTATACTTGTAATGTTATTTTAAAGTATACTTCTTATTGAAAAATTAAAAGTTAACTGTAAGTCAGCTTCAGGCAGGTCCTTCAGGAGGTATTCCAGAAGGCATTGTTATCATAGGAGGCGACAGTTCCCTTTGTGTCTTGCCCCTGAAGAACTTTCAGTGGAACAAGATTTGGAGAGGGAAGATAGTAATATTGATGATCCTGTCCCTGTGTAGGTCTAGGCTCATATGTATGTTTGTGTCTCAGTTTTAAACAAAAAAGGCTTAAAAAGTAAAAAGCAAAATTTTAAAAGTACAAAAAAAGCGCATAGAATAAGGATACAGAAATATAAAATATTTTGTACAGCTGTGCAATATGTGTGTTTTAAGTGTTAGTGCAAAAGAGTAAAAAACTTAAAAAACAAATTCTAGTAAGCAAAGATTAATTTGTTATGGAAGAAAGAATTTTTAAAATAAATTTAGTATAGCCTAAGTCTAAGGTTTCATAAAGTCTGCAGGAGTGTGCATTAATGTCCTAGGCCTCTACACATTTGTTAATTCCAAAAGAAATATATGTGCTTGATTTCACTCACTTCTCACTCACTGACTCACCCAGAGCAACTTCCAGTCTTGCCAGATCCATTCATGGTAACTGCCCTATACAGATGTACCATTTTTAATGTACCTTTTCTATGATTATATACGTAAATACCATTGTGTTACAATTGCCTATAGTATTCAGTATAGTCACATACTGTACAGGTTTGTAGCCTGTGGGAATAAGCTATACCATATAGACTAGGTATGTGGTCGGCTATACCATTAGGCTTCTGTAAGTACACTCTATAATGTTCGTACAGTGAAATTTCCTAAGGATGCATTTTCTCAGAATGTATTCACACCATTAAATGACACACACACATACATATATGTATAGATATATATGTATATATATACACACACATAGAGTCTCTATCTCTTTATACACACACACACACACACACACACACACACACACACACACACACATCCTTGAATTCCTAAACAGTATTCCCTTCAAATTGCAAAAGAATGTAATAGATCATGCATTCTAAATCCAATATAGTAAAATTCCATTTACCCAGAGCCCAAGATACCAGAAGGGTTAAACAACTTAAATTTAGTTTACAAGCATATAGTACAGTTGTTCTGTTCTAAATGATAACCTTTAAGGTATTCAGTTATATTCTAAAATTAAAAAAAAAAAGTCTATTCTAGTTTTTGAGATAATTTGTGATATTAAATTTTTTACATTAACATATTACTGTCCATTAACAATATTTAAAGAAACATAATAGTCAACTAATTATAGTACTCCATTACTCATTATTTTCAATAAACCCCATTTGCTAATTCCAAAAGAAATATATTTGCTTGATTTCTTTGAAATTGGCTTGTCTAACAAGTCTCTAGAGCAAAAAGTGAAGTTCGGGCAATTGTCTGGTTAATTAGGATTTTCCAGTGAATGAACACAAAAGACCAGGGTAATTTAGGCAAAATGAGTGTTTTCTTTCATGTTTATATATTTATATCATAGATTTTAGATTCCAATTTCTCACCAAATATAGGACATCAGTACCTGAGAGGTTAGTATCTGAGGCTGAATGGTAACTTGGATCAGCAAGGCAATTTATTGGTAGTTTCAGGTAGACAAGTCAATCTAAAAGTATAAATGAGTTGAGCCCTTATTTCTAATTAGGGAGTGGGGACATGTAACTCTTTCCAAAGATGCTGTTGAGCCATTCCCTGGTGGGGTTTTCTTGTGAAGAAGCTATACTGCATGATCATAGCACAGCTTCCACACATATCATGTGTTCATCATGATGTGGAAGAATACATAGCAACTCACCCACTTTGGGAAATATATAAGTAGGAGTATGTACAAATTCTTTTTACCTAGAGTCACGTTGCATAAATATGAAACAAAAATGATAACATGAAAATGGTTCTTCTAGAGTCATTTTTTAGTTAACTGCTTCAGAGATATTTGTATTATTTTCACTATAAAAGATACTCCTCATTTTTTTCAAATGTTGATAAACATCATACTACTTGCTAAACATAGTCTTCTTTTACATATGGTAAATAATCTAAATTTCATTTGCCAATCATGTGGTTTCCTTGTATTCAAACATCCATTAGGATTTCTTCTGGAATTGTTAAATGCACATGTATTAAATATATAATTTGACTTTCTTGACATATAGTCAGTGATGAAAGCACCAGCAAAATCAACATAATGAATACATCTAACCACCAAAAAAAGTTTACATTTAGTAACCCTTTGTCATCCTTCTACCCTAATTTTCACAGGTAACCACTGACCTGCTTTCTGTCATTACAGAATAGTTTGCATTTTCTAGAGTTTAAAATGAATGGAATCATGAATTATTTACTCCTTGTATCTGTCTTCTTTCAGTAAGCATAATCATTTGAAGTTCAGTCATGTTGTAACCTGCATCTACAGTTCATTCATTTTTATTGCTGAGTTATTCCATATATTGTACAGTATTCCAACCTGTACTTCTTTTTATATATTCTCAGGAAATTTGAGATGTTTTTAGTTTTTGGATTCAAAAAAAAAAAAAAAAAAGCTATGTGAATATTCATGTACAATCTTTATTGATTTTGGATAAAAATCTAAGAGTGAAATGGCCCTATTTTTATTACATTATTTAATTTTATTTTAGGAGACAGGATTTTGCTCTGTTGTCCAGACTGGGGTGCGGTGGCACAATCATAGCTCATTGCAACCTTGACCTCCCAGGCTCAAAGGATACTCCCACCTCAGCCTCCTGAGTAGCTGGGACAATAGACATGCACCACCATGCCAGTTTTTCTATTTTGTTTTTGTTTTTTTGGAGACATGGAGAGGTCTCACTATGTTGCCCAGGCTAGTCTCAAACACTAGGCTCAGTCGATCCTCCCACGTAGGCCTCCCAAAATCCTGGGATTCCAGGCGTGAGCAACCTTTCCTGGCTACTTTTCAAAGATATGTAAAGCCACTTGATCTTGTATCATTACTGAAAAGACTATCCTTTCTCCACTGAAAGGGCTCTGCAGTGTCACAATTAAGTTGCTCACATATGTGGAGGTCTATATCTTTACTATTCTGCTCTAGTTTTATAGCAATGGAACAATGTCTTGATTATAGTAGCTTTATAACTCTTGAAATAAGATTGTTTTTGCTCCAATTTTGTTGTTTTTCAAAGTTGTTTTAGGTATTATGGGTTCTTTGTACTTCCATATGAATTTCAAAATCAGTTTGTCATTTTCTACAAAAATCCAACTGGGATTTTAACTGGAATTTTGTTGAATCTGTGGTACCATTCAGGAAGAATATTAACAATATTATCATTAAGTATTGTTAACAGTATATGATTAAGTAATTTAACAGTCTTAATAATACTGAGTCGTTCAACCCACAAACACAGTATACTTCTCTGTTTATTAAGAATTTTTTCTTTTTTTAAAAAATATATCAAAGCATGTTTATTAAAGTACTAATGAGACCAAAGTCATACTAACTAAAAACAATTTTTCATTTAAACCTTTCTTTGTACAAATTTATGGAGTACACGTAAAATTTTGCTACCTGTATACAATGCATAGTGATCCAGTCAGAATATTTATGGTGTCCGTCAACCAAGTGAAACACATTTTTGTTAATTATTGTCATCCTATTCTACTATCAAACATTGAGTTTATTCATTCTATCTAACCATATGTTTGTATCCTTTAATCCACTTCTCTTCATTCTCCCTTCTCCCCAAAACTCACCCTTTCCAGTCTGTTATCTATCTTTCCACTTTCTATCTCCATGTGATCAAATATTTTAACTCCCACATATAAGTAACAACATGTGATATTTGTCTTTTTGTGCCTGGCTTATTTCACCTAAGATAATGGCCTCCAGGTTCCATCCATATTGGTGAAAATTACATGGTTTCAGATATGTGTTGACGTTTTCAGCATACCAGATTTTCATGCCTATTGTTTTATTGTTTTCTATTTCATTAATTTCCAAGCTGATCTTAAGTTGTTTTTCTTATATTTACTTTAGAATTAATTCATTCTACTTATTCTACTAGTATCTTAAGGTAGAACTGAGGTCCTTGATTGGAAAACTTCCTTCTTTTCTAATATAGGCAATTGGTGTTATAATCCTCCCCTCTAAGTACTGACTTAGTGGCGTCCCACAAATATTGGTATGTTGTATTCATTTTAATTTACTCCACAATGCTCCTTAGTGTAAATATAATTTCAGCCTTCACTCATGGGTTATTTAGAAGCATAGTACATTGTGATACTTGAATTCAGGATTTCCAGAAAATTTTTTTATTGATTTCTAACTTAATTTCACTGTCGTCAGACAGCACAATTTATATGACTTAAATCCATTCAAATTCATTGAGACTTGTTTTACCACTCAGAATATGGTATATCTTGGTCACTGTCCATGTGGATTTGAAAATAATGTGTATTCAGCTATTTTTGGCTGGAGTACTCTATAAATGTCAACAGCGTCAAATTGATTTATTGTGTTGTTCATCTACTATATCCTTGCTGATTTTCTGTCTACTTTTTCTACCAATTATAAAGAGATAAGTATTGAAATATCTGACTGTAGTCATGGACTTGTCTATTTCTCTTTGGTTTTCTATCAGTTTTTGTTTTATCCATTTTGGTACTTGTTATTAGGCACATACAAGTTTAGTTTGTTATTACTCTTTGATGGATTGATGACTTTAATATTATGAGGTAACCTTCCTTATCCTTGGTAATATCCTTTGCTCTGAAATCTGTGGCTGATACTAATATAGCCACTTCAGTTTTCTTTAGTGAGTGTTAATATGATATAACTTTTTCTTAAATCACTTATGGATTGAACTGTGTCTCCACAAAAAGGTAGGTTGAATTCCCAACCCCCAAAACCTCAGAGTTTGACCTTATTTGAAAATAGGGGCCAGGCATGGTGGCTTATGCCTGTAATCTCAGCAATTTGGGAAGCCAAAGCATGAGGATTGCTTAAAACCAGAAGCTTGAGACCAGACTGGAAAACATAGCAAGACCCCATCTCTAAAACAAAATAGCTGGGCAGAGTGGTGCATGCCTGTAATCCTAGTTACTTGGAAGGCAGAGATAGGAGTATGGCTTGAGCCCAGGAGTTCAGTGTTATGGTGAGCTATGATCATGCCACTGCACTTGAGCCTGGGTGACAGAGCAAGACCCCATATCTAAAAATAAAAGAAGAAAAAAAGAAAACAGGATCTTTATAGTGTTAAAGTGAGGTCATTATGGTGGGCACTGATCCAATATAACTGGTGGCAAAAATCACAATTACTTTTGCACCAACCTAATATAATTACATGGCCCTTTAAAATGCCATTTAGGGGACAAATCATATAATTGAATTCAGTCTTCCACATTTTAATAAACACATGTATTCAGCTTGGTGGGACTGCCTGGGAGCAAATGTCCTATATTTCAGAAAGATCAGTCTGTCCTTGAACCTACCCTTGGCAGAACTGAAAAAGTAAAATTATGTTTTCCTGTCTGGTCATTGTCACTGTAGCAATCTCTCCATCCTTTATTCTTCCCACTGTCATGTGTGAAAGGAGGTAGTTCTTTATCTATATGACAAAATTTCAAAAGCAATTGGAAGTCCTAAATAGGGGTAGGTGTAGTCGGGAAGCCATGGACAGTTGGTCGATGAGGGAGAATTCAAAAATAAAGAGAAGGAAATGGGGCAGAAGGTAAATTTGATTTGATTTTAAAGTTAACTAGAAGGTACTCTTTTGCCCATTCTATCATATGATTTAGAAACTTGTTACCATTGAACTAATCGCAGACTTGAGTTGCTAAATCATAGAATTAAATAAGTGCAAACTGCTTTTTATCTTTAAAAAATTTGCATTATTTAAACTTTTCTGAGTCTGAATATTAAAAGATTGAACCAGCTATCTTTTTGTTTTTCATTTTTATGGTTGGTTGCAATGGCTAGATTCAAAGCAAAATTCTAAGACATTTGAGAAACACTCTCCTTGCAGGGCCTCTAGAATGGGATAAACTATCAGCTGTTAGAATCTGGTTGGATATGAGGGACAAAACCAGAATCTTCTGTATGATTTCCAGGCTCATCTAAAGACTTCACATTTTTTTCCAAAATGGTGGGCAACATTTAGCTTTTCGTAATACAAGTCATTATTTTATGACCCTTCAAAAGAGTACTATTTTTTAAGGTTTATTCTGGCACTAAAAATATATAACAAAGCAGTTAATGAGTGCCAACAATATAAAACCTTGAAACCTAGAAGAGCAGTAAAACTAAGTTTTGAGTTTTCAACTGTCAAGAATATATAATGTCTGAAGCAAAAATATTGATAGTTATCTTGGCAGCAATCTGTCACATGTATATATAAACATTAGTCTTCTCTTCCAAAATTCAAAAATTCAATTTTTGTGCAGCACTGAAGGAAATCACTAATTGTATGCACACATACTTATACACTCACTCACATATACATAGGGATCTCTTTTAATCAGTTATTTTGAGTTTGTTGTTTCATTTCATATGTATTTTTGCAATCTGGAAGAGTTTATAGATAACAGTATATTATTTTAAATTATGATGTTAGTGATAAACTTTAGCAACTCTTAAATAAGCCTGTATTACTTCCATTGCTAAAGCATAAAGACAAGCTCATGGAGAAGTTAGAAAATACATAAGGGTAAGTGAAATTAAAGTCAGAAAATAAATGCATCTTAAAAAAAAGAGCTATCTGATGGAATTTGCAGGATGTGTTATTTAGGACAAGATTTGACAAGGGACAACAGGTTTTCACCGAACTTAAAACATTTCTTTTTGAGTAGGTCACTGGTTGGTGTAATGCTCTTTTTATGTAGGGGCTATTGAGCTATATTCTCATATTTCCTGAGGCAAAAAGGAGTCATTTAGTGCACTGAAGTATGGATATATCATTCCAATGGCCAGAAAGATTCCTTCTTCTTGAAACTAAACTTCTTGAAAACAGTTTAGTCTGTGAAACTACCCACACTATTAACACCCACAGTATTAATACAATAATACAATACTGTGCTACATGTTTTGTAGATACTATTTTCTTTAATCCTAGTGAAAACCTTTAGAAGTACAATGGATTCTCATTATTCAGAGTAATTGTGTTCTGTAAAGTTAATACAAACGCTGAAATTAGTGAATACAGAACTATTGTTCCTATGCAGAATACAGGGTCAGATTCCTGCAAGCCTCTGGTCAAAACATTTTCATCAGCTGATCAATACATAACATTATTTACTTCTGTTTTTGTTAAAAGATGCTTTATTTCATACATATTGTTAATTCATTAACATTGAACTCATGGCCAATAGCACTGTAACGCCAGCCTGAATGAAGCTTTTTAACAGAGATATTTTCTCTCTAAGACACATTACAGCCTTCTTTTGCTTAGGGACACTAGACATCACTTCATTGCTAAGCTTGTGGGACATTTTAAAGGCGTGAAATAACCAACAGAAAACACAAAATGTGGAACATGTGGCAGTAAATAGACTACAAAAAGGACACCTGTTTACATGATGACAGCTAATACAAGACAGCAGACTGTTACCTCATTGTACCGTAGCTTAGGACATGTTGGCAGTTGAGTCAAATTTTCTTCCACTCTGCATATGTTGAAAAATGACTGTGAAAGCACCGTGAGTATTGATTTTGTGGTTGCAAATATATTTTAGTGAGATGTGCACTTACTGAATGTGTGAATAATGAGGATCAACTGTAGATATAAATGATTTCCATGGAAATGCAAAGACAGAAAGGATGAATAACGCAGTTCCATCACAATGTAGAGCAAGACATAAATTTAGCATTTTAGATTTTAATGACAAGGAAGAAATCAACTTAAAGTGTTTGGCAGTGCCACAGAACTATGCATGGTATTATATATAAATTCCACAAACTCCCATACCACCTTTAAGTTTCTTTTGAATAGCTCAGTGTTTAAATAATTTACTCCCTGAGCATGATCTGTCATTGTGAAAAGAATGACTAATCTTTACTCAAAGGGTAGTACAATTTTAATTCTTTGATACGAGATTAAGCACTAAGGGTTTGGTGAAAATTTTACATTTCAAATTTGTAAAGGACATATTATTTTTGATACATTAATATTATATTGGATAATTTCACTGCTCTTGTGTACTTACAAGATTACCTTTATAATATTTTCTTCTTTTTTTTTTTTAATTTTTGACACAGGGTCTATCCCTGTCACCCAGGCTAGTGTGCAGTGGAATGATCATAGCTCACTCTAACTTCAAACCTCTGGACTCACACCATCTTCTTGCCTCAGTCTCTCGAGTAGCTTGGAGTACAGACATACCAAACCCAGCTAATTAAAAAAAAAGTTGTAGAGATGGGCTGTTGCTATGTTGCCTGGGTTAGTCTGAAACTCCTGACAGCAAGCGATACTTCCACTCCCGCCTCCCAAATTGCTGGGATTACAGGAATGATCCACTGTGCCTGATGGTTTATACTATTTTTCTAATAAATTAAATGTCTGTATCACACTCAATGAAAAAAAAGCTTTCTTCCTTTATCTTAATCTAATATTATATCTGTCAAAGGCACCATTCTATGTGCTTTGACCCTTAGCAAATGTGATGTTGCTAACATAATGCCTATATATTTGTATTTTGTGTAGAAATAGGTTTGTTTTTACTATTTACTTATCATAAGTAAATGCAGTAAAAATATAGTTATTCCTATTAAACATAGTACATGTAAGGTTTTTAAATTTCCATAAGGGGGGATGTATGAAAATCCTCAAACACTGCCCTAGCTGTCGTTTTAGATTAACCTTTTGTAAAGAAATGTTAATAAGTCATAAAATAGATGAAACTGCATTTTAACAATTTTTGTGCCCCATCTTGACCTATCGTGGATGGAACAATGAGAGAAATACTCAGAAGTGGGAAACCAGGTAGAAGATTATTAAGGCTTTATAATTATTAATCTGAATAAACCTATCTTGAATAATTTAGGAACGTATAAGCTTAAATTGAACTGCATTTTTCTACTTAGAGTACCATTATCAGTGACAATTTATATTAGAGTTTGCACTTCAGTGCTTTTAAAATCATTTTCAGTCTACCCAAACATCATTTCCCTGAACTAACCATGAATGCTGTCACAGTAAATTTGAAAACATTTCTTAAAAGACTGGCTTTTTTTGCTGTTGTGTTATGTATAATTTGCATTTGGCAATCACTACCTGCTCATCATTAATATATTATATCAAAAAAATGACTGTACCTTACCCTATTTTTTTCTGTATGTTTCAAATCTCATTTGTTTTATGAAACATTGTATTATCAGAATCAGAAACTATGGGGTCTGGGAGGGCGCTTTTTACGTAGATTAATCCTCTTGAGCCAAATCCGCAGCTGCATTAATGTAGGACTTGTTTAAGAGGGGGCTGGCTCATTAATAAACCACCCAAACGACTGATGCCTATAACTTTCTTCTTCAACTTTGAGCAAACAGAATAAACCTATGACAACACTACTTGGAGAATGGCCCTCCATAAAATAAATAATTCAATAAATGACTTTGACATTGACATTGCACTACAGAACTTTTTTAGCACTTTCCCCAGTTTTTCCTGGTATCTTATTATTTCCCTACCTTTGGGAATTTATGACAATCAATTCCATAATCTTCTCCAAAGATTCAGAAATTCTATGTGACTACAAACAGACAAATTAATTCAATATAATGATGCAGAGAAAGATGTGGATGAGGATAGGCGAGATTATTCATTCAAGACCTTATGTTTCTGAAATCTCCTCATTCCACTCTTTTTCCTCATCCCTTGCCCACCTGAGTGCAATCATAAACATACGCATGCTAAACAGAACTACCCAATTTCACAGTCTAATATAAAAGGAAATACTCACATAGACATGGTCAGATTCTTATTCCTTGTACCATAAACTGAATTTTCCATCTTATAGTGCAGTGTTTCTCAACCCTTTTATTCATTATCTCCTCCCTGAAAAGGCTATTTACATACTTTTTGTAATTGTTTCTCCGTGCACCATGAATTTTAAACACCACAGATGTACTATATATCTTTTTTATAATATATGCTGTGGGCATTTAGAGGGTCACAAACCATTGTATTATCAAATATTTTTGCCCCTCAATAATCAATTATTGCCCCCTTTGAGGAGATAGTGTCCCTGTTGAAAATGTATGTTATAGTGTTCTTCATGCCTTAATCAGTGTGATAAAGCCTTGTACTTTGTAGTTACAGACCCCCTGATACCAGTTTAAGATTTCTGTAACAAATCTTGGTTCCTATTCTGCTCTTATTAAGTATCATTAACCCTCTCTTACCAATTTGAAGCATTACCCAAACCACCATGAATATGCCCAACTCTAGGGTACATGTACTTGCCATGAGTGCACATTCAAACATTTTGATGACTTACCATTGTTTATATTGGAAGCAGAAGATACTGCAAAATAAATATATTTGCTGGAAAATGTTGATAAACAGCTGGATGCTTTTTGAAGTTCTAATTTATGTTCTCATATAGCCATGGTTATCACATGAGCTCATTATGAGTATGAACTATTGTCTTTGTGCCCCCATTAAATTATTTTTAGAAAACTACCAAGCAAAATAATCTGATTGGTATAATAACCAATCAGATTTCATGTTTGTTTTCTATTACAAACAGTAGAATGTTTCTCTCTCTGTTGAGATAAAGTAGCTTAGAAGGTTAGAAAATGACATTCACGTTGAATATTCATTATGTTAGTTCAAATATAATACTCAGAAAGCAATACTTGAAACCAAGTAGAATCCAAGCTTTGTAATTGCTCCCAGGAAAGCAATGCCTTTGTAAATAGACGGCTAAGAATATTAATACTAAAGAATGAAAGCCAGAAATGACTGTTTGTGGAATTCTAATTAAATCTCATGTAAATGTATCTGGATCCATGTTTTACATTGTTTAGATGTATATGTGAAGGGGAAATGATGTGCTAGATACTACATTTTCATTTAGACTGGTAACTCATAATATAATTCAAAGCGGGACAGATGAGTATAAATTTGTACCTGGGCTATAGCAAGTTTTTTGTTTGATTTATTTTATTCTAATTAATTCTGAGTTCTTGTGAAAGGTGTTTTAAAGAATTAATCTAAAATGTTTTTATCTAGTAAAACAGTCAATACACAGCTATCAAGTGTTGTTTTGAAGAATAACTATTTCATTAAATTATCTGCAGTTTTAAGATGAAATAACATAAAATCGCATTTTCTCTTTGGGTGAATTATTCAAATCTGTCACATCATGAGAATAATTTTTACTTTCTAAAAACCCTTAGTACATCGTTGAAACATCCAACATTTAGGCAATTACTCATCATATTTAAAACTTAATGTTATATTGACACGGTTTTGTCATTTGATTAGGTAATGACAAAATCAAGAAATTATATAACTTTATTTTGTCATTAGGTTCATTCTGAAGGCAATCAGATTTGTCATTTTATTTTGTAATTTAAAAAACCGATAATTACCTACTGAAAATATGTATAGGCTTGTACTTATTTAGATATATAGGCATTTGTATTTTTTTTTTTTTTTTTTTTTTTTGAGTGCAGTGGCCGGATCTCAGCTCACTGCAAGCTCCGCGTCCCGGGTTTAGGCATTTGTATTTTTATTGGTAAATAAAGTGTCATTAAAATACCTGCACATATATCAAGTGTATAATTAAATATGTTTAACATTTTTATAACTATGAAACCATGACCACAATCAAGATAGTAAATATATTCATGACTTCTCAAAACGTTTCTGGGTGCTCATTTGTAATCTTTCCTTCCTGTCTCTTCATCCCTCATGCCTGGGTAACTACTGACCTGCTTTCTGACATTTTAGTTTGGCATTCATGTTCTAGAGTTTCATACACATGGAATCACGGAGTATGTACTTTTTCTTGCTTTCTTTCATTCAACAAAATGAATTTGAGATTCTTTCGTGCTATTCTATGTCTCAATAATTCATTACCTTTTATTGCTGACTAGTATTCTCTTTGGGGCTGTACCAAACTGTATTTATCTATTCACTTAATAGTGGACCTAAAGGTAGTTTCCAGTCGTTACGTTACTACAAATAAAACCACGTAAATGTTTACAAGTGTTTGTATGGGCATATATCTTTTTTATGTTAGATAAATACCTAGTTGTGGAATGGCTAATCATATGGTAGGTGAGTCATTAACTCTTTATGAAACTGACAAATTGTTTTTCAAAGTGGTTACATCATTTTACATTTTCAGCAGCGTTGGAGAGATTGTTGTCAACGCTTGGTATGGTAACTGGTGTATTAGAGTTCTTTAGAGAAACAGAGGCCATGGAATATATGAGAGGGGATTTATGACAGAATTGGCTCACAGGATCACACAGGCAAAGAAGTCCCACCCCATGACAGGGCATCTGCAAGCTGGAGAACCAGCAAAGCTGACGTTGTGGCTCAGTGCAATTACAAAAGCCACAGAACCAGGGAAGTCTGACAGTACAACACCTAGCCTGAGGCTGAAGGTCCAAGAGCCCCCAGGAGACCACTGGTGCCAAGTCTCAGAGTCCAAAAGCCAAAGAACCTAGAGTCATATGTCCAAGGCAGGAGAGAAAAATGTATCCCACTCCAAAAGGGAATGAGAAGGCAGAGAAAGAGAATCCCCCTTCTTCTGATTGTTTTTTCCAACAGGGTCCACTGCCTATTGGATTGTACCTTCTCACATCGAGGGTGTATCTACTCACACACCAATCAACCTCGGAAACAGCCTCACAGACAGAGACAGTGCTTCACCGGTCATCCAGGCATGCCTCAATCCAGTCAAGCTGACACCTGAAATTCAACATGGTTGGTCAGTCTTTTTAACATTAGGCATTCTAATACTTGTGTATCTCATTTTAGTATTAATTTGCATTTTACTAGTAAATAATCATATTGAGTATTTTTTTAACTTTTAGTTTCAGAGATACATGTTCAAGTTGGTTGTATAGATGAATTACATGTCACAGGAGATTAGTGTACACCCAGATAATAAGCACAGTATTGATGGGTAGCTTTTTGATCCTCACCCCCCTCTCACCCTCCACCTTCAAGTAGGCCACAGTAATATTGCTCCCTTCTTTGTGTCCATGTGTAACTCAATGTTTAGTTCCCACTTATAAGTGAGAATCTGCTGTATTTTGTTGTGTTCCTGAGTTAATTTGCTTAGGACAATGGCCTCTAGCTCAATCCATGTTGCAAAAAAGGATATCATCTCCCTTTTTCATGGCCATGTAGTATTCCATAGTGTATATGTACCACATTGAAAAGTAATTATCATTATTTTATTTTGATTTATTTTATTTTTTGTTTTTATTTCAATAGCTTTTGGGGTACAAGTGGATTTTTTGTTACATGAATGAATTATATAGTGATGAATCCTGAGATTTTAGTGCTCCTGTAGTGTACATTGCACCTGATATGTAGGTTTTTATCTTTAGCCCCTCTCCCCCTTCTCTAAAATCCATTATATCACTCTGTATGCCTTTGTGTACTCACAGCTTAGCTCCCCCTTATAAGTGAGAATGTTTGGTTTTTGGTTTTTCACTCCTGTGTTACTTCACTTAGAATAATGGCCTCTAGCTCCATCCAAGTTGCTGCAAAAAATATTATTTTGCTCCTTTTTATGGCTCAGTTGTATTTCATGGCATATATATACCACATTTTCTTTATCCACTCATTAGTCAATGGGCATTTAGGTTGGTTCCACATCTTTGCAACTGTGAATTTTACTGCTGTAAACATACGTGTGCAAGTGTCTTTTTCATACAATAACTTTTGGGTAGATACCCAGAAGTGGGCTTGCCGGATCAAATAGTACATCTACTTTTAGCTCTTTTAGGAATCTCCATACTGTTTTCCATAGAGTTGTACTAGTTTACGTTCCCACCAGCAGTGTATAAGCATTGCCTTTTCCCCACATTTATGCCAACATCTATCATCTATTGTTTTTTGACTTTTCGATAATGGCCATTCTTGTAGGAGTATGGTGGTATCTCATTGTGGTTTTAGTTTGCATTTCCCTGATTATTAGTTACATTGAGAATTATTTCATGTTTGCTGGCCATTTGCATATATTTTTTTAGAAATGTCTATTCACGTCATTTGCACAGTTTTTTTGTTTGTTTGTTTGTTTGTTTGTTTGTTTTTAGACAGAGTCTCGCTCTGTCACCCAAGCTGGAGTGCAGTGGCACGATCTTGGCTCACTGCAAGCTCCGCCTGCCTCCCAGGTTCACGCCATTCTCCTGCCTCAGCCTCCCGAGTAGCTGGGACTACAGGCACCCAGCACCATGCCCAGCTAATTTTTTGTATTTTTAGTAGAGACGGAGTTTCACCATTTTAGCCAGGATGGTCTCGATCTCCTGACTCCGTGATCCACCCAATTCAGCCTCCCAAAGTGCTGGGATTACAGACCTGAGCCACCTCGACTGGCCCCTTTGCACACATTTTAATGGGATTATTTGTTTATTTCATGTTGATTTCATGTTGATTTGTCTGATTTCCTCATACTAGGCCTTTGCCAGATGCATAGTGTGCAAATATTTTATCCCATTTTATGGGTTGTCTACTCTGATTATTTCTTTTGTCATGCAGAAGCTTTTCAGTTTAATTATCTCCTATTTATTCATTTTTGTTTTTGTTGCATTTGCCTTTGGGGTCTTAACCATGAATTATTTGCCTACACCAATATCTAGAAAAGTTTTTCCCATGTTGACTTCTAGAACTTTTATGGTTTCAGGTCTTATATTTAAGTCTTTGATCCATCTTGAACTGATTTTTGTATAATGTGAGAGATAGGGATCCAGTCCATTCTTCCACATGTGGCTTGCCAGTTTTCCACTTAATAAATAGGGTGGCCATTCCCCAATTTATGTTTCTGTATGCATTGTTGGAGGTCAGTTGGCTGTACATATCTGGCTTTGTTTCTGGGTTTTCTATTCTGTTCCATTAGACTATGTGCCTACTTTTATACCAGTACCATGCTATTTTGGTAACTATAGTCTTGTAGTATAACTTGAAGTCCAGTAATGTGATGCCTCCAGATTTGTTCTTGTTTAGGATTGTGGTGATGGTTAATATTGAGTGTCAACTTGATAGGACTGAAGCATGCAAATTATTGTTCCTGGGTATGTCTGTGAGGGTGTTGCCAAAGGAGATTAACATTTGGGTCAGTGGACTGGAAAAGGCAGACCCATCCTCAATCTAGTTGGGCACGATCTAATCAGCTGCCCCTGCCACCAGAATAAAAGCAGGCAGAACATGAAAAGACTAGACTGGTTAAGTCTTCTGGCCTACATCTTTCTCCTGTGATGGATGCTTCCTGCCCTTGAACATCAGACTCCAATTTCTTCAGCTTTTGAACTCTTAGACTTACACCAGTTGTTTGCCAGGGCCTTTCAGGACTTTGGCCACAGACTGAAGGCTTCCCTGTTTTTGAGGCTTTTGAACTCAGAAGCCACTACTAGCTTCTTTCTTTCCCAGCCTGAAGATGGCTTATTGTGGGACTTTACCCTGTGATTGTGGGAGTCAATTCTCCTTAATAAACTCCCTTTCTCATATATATATATATATATATATATATATATATATATGAGAAATATATATAGGAGATAGATAGATAGATAGATAGATAGATAGATAGATAGATAGATAGATTAATATATATCTCCTATTTGTTCTGTCCCTCTAGAGAACCCTGACTAATATTGATTGCTTTGGCTATTCAGGCTCTTTTTTGGTTCCATATGAATTGGTATATTTTTGGGAATTGCATTGACCCTGCAGATTGCTTTGGACAGTGTGGTCATTTTCACAATATTGATTCTTCCAAACCATGAATATAGGATATGTTTCCATGTGCGTCACCTGTGATTTTTTTCAGCAGTGTTTTGTAGTTCTTCTTGTAGAGACCTTTCACCTCCTTGGTTTAGTATGTTCCTAGGTATTTAATATTTTTTGTAACTGTTGTAAATGGGATTGCATTCTTGATTTGATTCTCAGCTTGGTTGTTGGTGGTGTATAGCAGTGCTACTGATTTATGTACATGGATTTGTAACCTGAGACTTTACCGTACTGTATTTGTTTATCAAATGTAGGAGTCTTTTGGAGGAATCTAGGATTTTCTAAGTATACGATCATATAATCTGCAAACAGGGATAATCTGATTCCCTGTTTTCTAATGTGGATGCCTTTTATTTCTTTCTCTTGCTTGATTACTCTGGCTAGGACTTCTAGAACTATGTTGAATAGTATTGGTGAAAGTGGGCATTTTTGACTTGTTTCTGTTCTCAGGGGGATTGCTTTCAACTTTTCCCCATTCAGTATGATGTTTGCTGTGACTTTGCCATATACGGCTTTTATTAGTTTGAGGTAAGTCCCTTCTATGCCTAGTTTGTTGACAGTTTTTACCATAAATGGATGAGTGATTTTGTTGAATGCTTTCTCTGCATTTTGGAGGATGATCGTATCATTTTGTTTTTAATTTTGTTTATGCGATGTGTCACATTCCATGTCTTTGCTACTGGGAATAGTGTTGCGATGCACAGGCAAGAGTATGTGTCTTTTGAAAGAATGATTTTTCTTTCTTTTGGGTATATACTCCATAATGGGATTGCTGTGTCAAATGATAGCTCTGTTTTAAGTTCTTTGAGAAATATCCAGATTGCTTTCCACAATAGCTGAACTAATTTACATTCCCATCAGCAGAGTGTAAATACTCTTTCTTTCTTCACAGCCTCACCAGCATCTGTTGTTTTCTGACTTTTTAATAATAGTGTTTCTGACTGATGTGAGATGGTATTTCATTGTGGTTTTTATTTACATTTCTCTGATAATTAGTGATGCTGAGCATATTTTCATGTTTGTTTGTCACTTGTATGTCTTCTTCTGAGAAGTGTTTGTTCATGTCCTTTGCCCATTTTTACGTGGGGTTATATGGTTTTTGCATGTTGATTTGTTTAAATTTACTATAGATTCTGGATATTATGCCTTTGTCTGATGCATAGTTTGCAAATATCTTCTCCCATTCTGTGAATTGTCTGTTTTCTCGCTTTTTTCTGTTTGTTTGCTTGTTTTGTTTTCTGTGCAGAAGCTCTGTAGTTTAATTACATTCTGTTTGTCTATTTTTGCTTTTGTTGCAATTGCTTTTGGGAATGTAGCCATAAATTATTTGCCAAGATCTATGTCAGGAAGAGTATTTCCTAGGTTGTCTTTATGAATTTGTATACTTTGAGGTCTTATATTTAAATCTTTAATGCATATTGAGTTAACTTTTTGTATATAATGAAAGATAGGGGTAAAGCTTAAATCTTCTGCATATGACTAACCAGTTATCACAGCATTATTTATTTAATAGGGAGTACTTTCTTCATTGCTTGTTTTTGTCAGCCTTACCAAAGATCAGGTGGTTGTAGATGTCTGGCTTTATTTCTGAGTTTTTTATTCTGTTCCATTGGTCTGTGTGCCTTTTTTTGTACCAGTACCAAGCTGTTTTGGTTATTGTGGCTTTATAGCATAGTTTGAAATCAGGTTTGTGTGATGTCTTTGGCTTTGTTCTTTTTGCTTAGTTCTAATTGCTTTTGCTATTTAGGCTGTTTTTTGATTCCATATAAACTTTAGAATAGTTTTTTTTTTTTTCTAATTATCTGAAGAATGCCATTAGTAGTGTGATAAGAATAGCATTAAATCTGTAAATTGCTTTGTGGGCAGTATGGCCATTTTTAAGATATTGATTCTTCCAATCTATAAACATATAAGCATGGATTATTTTTCCATTTATTTGTGTCATCTCTGATTTCTTTCAGCAGTGTTTTTTTTACTTCTCTTGTAGGGATCTTTCACCTCCTTGGATTATCTGTATCTCTAGGTATTTTACTTTCTTTGTTACTATTGTAAGAAATAATGAATAAGACCTAGTATTTACTGGCACAACAGGGTGAACAGATTCAAAAACAATATAATTGTACATTTTTAAATAACCAAAGGTTATTTAAATACTAGATAAGTTAATTAAATAACCAAAGGTTTTTATATTACTAAAGGTTATTTGAGATCATGTTGTTGATTACACTCTCAGCCTGGACGTTGTTGGTGTACAGAAATGCTGCTGATTTTTGTTTATTGATTTTGTATTCTGAAAGATTTCTATAGTAATTTATTAATACTAGGAGCCTCTTGGCAGAGTATTTAGGGTTTTCTAACTATAGAATCATACTGTAAGTGAATAAGGGATAATTTGACTGTTTTATTTTTCCTATTTGTGTGCCTTTTATTTCTTTGTCTTGCCTAATTGCTGTGGCTAAGACTTCTAGTACTATTCTGAATAGGAGTGGTGAGTTTGGGCATCCTTGTCTTGTTCCAGGAACTACTATGAACAACTCTAGGCACACATATTAGAAAATCTGGAAGATATGCAAATTCCTGGAAAAGCACAGTCTCCCAAGATTGAATCAGGAAGAGACTGATACCCTTAATAGACCAATATTAACTTCTGAAATTGAGTTAGTAATAAATAAAAAAAAAAAAAACTACCAACCAGAATAATTTCCTGGACCAGCGGGATTCACAGCCAAATTCTATCAGGCATACAAAGAAGAACTTATATCAATCCAACTGCAACTATTTGAAAAAATCAAAGAGGGCAGAGCTCCTTTCTAACTCATTATATGAAGCCTGTATCTGTCTGATACCATAACCTGGCAGACAAAATGAAAAAATGAAATTTCAGACCAAAATACTTGATGAATATAGATGCAAAAATCCTCAACAAAATAATAGGCAACTAAATCCAGCAGCACATCAACAAGTTAATATACCATGATCAAGTTGGCTTTATTCCTGGGAGGCAAGGCTGGTGCAATGTATCAAAATAAATAAATGTGATTCACTTCATAAACACACTCAAAAGTAAAAACCATACAATCATCTCAATTACTCTAGGAAATCTTTTGATAAAATCCAACATCCCTTCATGATAAAAATGTTCAACAAGCCAGGAATGACAGGAACATACCTCAAAATACTAAGAGCCATCTGTGACAAGTCCACAGCCAACATCATGCTGAGTGGGTAAAAGCCCTAAAAGATTCCCCTTGTTAATTCTTTAGTGAAGTCCAGAATAATATCCAAAATATAAACATCCCTAATACCTTATGGTCAATAAAATAATTATTGTCAGCTATAGGTTAAGTATGTGAATGACCACTGGAGAATATGCATTTAAAAGATTTATATGCTATAAAAATATTTTAATTCTCTTGGAATTGTCCCACATTTGTCAGTTTTACATTACATTCCACTTTGGAATGACTTCTTTTAATCAGAATTTGATGGATGAAGCACAGTACTGAGTTATTAAATGTTAATGATATGACTACTCTGTCCTATTGTTTTAGATGAAAAATTAATTGACTTAACATAAAATAATTTAAAGTTGTGTAAGATCCCTGATGCATGTTCTTTCTTTATTGCCCTTGCATGACTAAACTGAGCATAGCTCTTACTGTATATGTTGTATTAATATCTGCTAAATTGATCTAAGATGAGATGTCAGATGATTCATGAAGAAAGGATTGAAAGTTGGAGAGTTTTTGTATCTTCCCATCAAGACCTCCAAAGTGAAAATAAAACACAATTCCATGAAAATAGTCCAGAAACAAATTTTCTATATGCAAGCTTAGAATTTTAAAAATTATAGAGAAAACATAAGCAGGCTGCCCCTTAAATTTCTGGTAAGTGAAGGATGCTGTATGCACAACAAACTATCGTGGTTTAGTAATTTAAGAGAGGTATGAATAATCTTAATTTTCAAAGGACAAAAAGTCAGGCTTGACAAAAATAACTATAGATAGATGTTTAAGATGGAGACTATCTTGCAAAATGCAGTTCATACAGTATAAAGAATGCCAAATAAATTTCTTCGTCTGATTGTTTATAATAATTAGCACTACAGAATGAGAAATGTGCATGTTGCTCCCTTAAGTATAAAGGCGAAGAGGTCATTCAAAGGGTCAAGGTTTGAAGCAAAAGTTAAACCACATTCTATGAGTTTTTAAAAATCACATTAATTAATGTTCACTATTCAGTAAATTGTTGAGAAAAGTAACTTGGTCTTCTCATTCCCATGGAAATCTTCATATCCCTTCCCATTTCCCTAGTAGCCAGCACTCTGCTCCTGAGAGTCTCATCCAAACCATTGTTCCTGGGTCCCCTTGCCTTAGCCCCCAATATCTTTGGGTTCCTTTTTTGATGGCCTCTACCCTCACTTAAGGATACCAATGAGGTTCTAATTCTGCGATTGCCGCCTGTTTGGCCCAGGAAATAAAGCTGCTCAATCTGTTGAAGTAGGGCTGTCAGAGGGCCTCCAAGCACATGCCTGCTTATTTAATTTAAATTAAAAAATCTACAAGTGCAAGTGCAAGCTAAACATTTGATACACATGGCCATAAAAATGGGAAAAATAGACAATAGGGAATGCAAATGGGAAAAGGTAAGTGTTGAAGAAACTACCCATTGGGTATTTTGCCCACTACCTGGCTAATGGATTCATTTGTACTCCAAACCTCAGCATCACACAATATACTTACGTAACAAACTTACACATGCACCCACAATTGTAAAATAAAAGCTGAGGAAAAGAAAATGACAAGATGATTCTAAATCACATGTAAATGTAAGTAACCTACAATAGAAACAACTTTGCAAAAGAACAAAGTTGTTAGAATAACATAACCTGATTTCAAGAGCTATTATGACTGTGCCACTGGCACTCCGGTCTGGACAACAGACCCAGATCCTGTCTGTAAAAATACAATTTTGAGTTATTATAAAGATAAATTAATCAAATATGCTTTATCTGTTATTAATATAGCCTCTTTAGCTCTCTCTGTTTGTGTCAGCATGATGGATCTACTACCCTGCTTTTACTTTTAACTAATTTGCGTCTTTATTTTTAAATTGAGTTTCCTGTAGACAGTATCTAATGGATCTTCTGTTTTTTAGCTGAACTGACAATCTCTGACTTTTATTTGAGGTGTGTAGATCATTTTTACTTAATACATTTATTTATATGGATTGGTATAAAACTTCCTTCTTACTATTTGTTTACTATCTTATTGCTAGTTCTTTATTAACATTTTCCATTTTCCCTGTTTCCTGTCTAGATTTTTTTATGATTCTGTTTTATGCTTTTATTTTGGCTTATCAAATATAATGGTTTGTTTTGTTACTTTCTTGGTTTCTATAAAGTATACTTATTTAATTTATCACAGTCAAATTTCAAGTGATATCATATCACTGCAGGTATATTTTTACTTTATAATGGTATTCTTGCATACCTCCTCCTGATATCCATACTAGTTTTGTCATATGTTTTACTTTTACCTGTGTTATAAACCTCATATTACATTGCTATTAGTTTTGTTTAAACTAATATTATCTTTTGAAGAAACCTAAATATTAGGAAAAATGTTGTATATTCACCCATGTGGTTACTAATTCCAGTGTTCTTCATTTTTATACATAGATCCATACTTTCCTGTAGTATTATTTTCCTCCTGCACAAAAACCTCCCTTTCTTTTTTTTTTTTTTTTTTTTTTGATATGTATCTGGAGGTGATGAATTCTTTCACACTTTTCATACCTTAAAAAGTGCTTATTTCACTTTTATTTTGGAAAGATATTTTATCTAGATATAGAAGTCTTTTTTGACAGTGCTTTTATTTTAGGACTTTAATAATCTTCCTCCAAAATCTTTATGTTTTCATCATTGTCAACAAGAAATTTGCCTTTGTCCTTCCATTTTCTTCCTTTCCGGATGGAATATTTTGCTTATTGCTCACTGATTTGAACATATTCTCTTTACTACTAGTTTTGAGCAATGTAATTATTATTTGTCAGGTAGTTTTTCATTTTTTATGTGCTTGGGTTTCATTGAATTTCTTAGAACTGAGAGTTCGTATTTGTAAAGAGTTGAACTTTTTTATTTCAAAAATTGTATGTTAAATCCTAAATGCCCAGTACCTTAAGATATGACTGTATTTGTTTTTAGAGCCGTTAAATGAGGTGATTACATTAAAACTAGGCTGATAGGGTAGGATTTAATTCAATCTGGCTGAAATTCTTATAAGAAGAGGAAGTTTGGATCCACAAAGAGACTGAATGAATGTGTGCACACAGAGGAAAGGCCATGTGAAAGCAGTTAGAAGGTGGTCATCTGGAAGCCAAGGAGACAGACCAGAAAAACCAAACCTACTAACACTTTCATCTCTAACTTCTAGCCTCTAGAATGTTCATAAAATAAATCTCTGTTGTTTAAGCCACCTAGCCTGTGGTATTTTTATTATTGGTGGACCTAGAAAACTAATAGAATCGTTATCATCAATTTTGGGGAATTTTCAGTTATTATGTTTTCAATTTTTTTTTTCTGCCCCTATTTCTTTCATGCACTGTAATTACATCTGTGTAAGTCAACTTCGTGTTGTCCTATGGCTCACAGATACTCTATTTCTCAAAGCTCACTTTTCTTTTTGTGTTAAATGTTGGATAATTTTTATCGCTATATCTACTAAGTCACTAATCTTTCTTCTGCAGTGTCTAATCCATTATTAATCCTATCAGTATGTTTCATCTCATACATGGTAATTTCTTTTATTCATGTTTCAATGAATTTATTTATTTTGCATTTGTAGATATACATAATATTTTATATATTTATGGGGTACATGTGAGTATTTGTCACATGCATAGATCGTGTAATGATTAAGTGAGGGTATTTGGAGTATATATCGCCTCAAGTATTTACCATATCTATTGGGAACATTTCAAGTCTTCTTTTCTAGCTACTTTAAAATATATAATATATTGTTGCCATCTATAGTCGCCCTACTGTGCTATTAAACATTAGAATTCATTTCTTGTATGTAACTGTATGTGTGTGCCCATTAGCCAACCTCTCTTCATGCCTCCCTCCTACTCACATGCCCTTCACTTTTCTCAGCCTCTGGTATCTATTATTTTCTTCTTTTCCTCCATGACATCAACTATTTTTGGTCCCACAGATGAGTGAGAACATGTAGTATTTGACTTTCTGTGCCTGGCTCATTTGACTTAACATAATAACCTCCAGTTCCATCTATGTTGCTGTAAATGACTTGATTTTATTCTTTCTTGTGGATGAATAGTATTCTATTGTGCATATATACCACACTTTATTTATTCATCCATTGATCGTCACTTAGGTTGATTCCATGACTTTGCTATTTTGAATAGTACTGCAATAAACATGTAAGTATGGGTATTCCTTTGATATCCTAACTTCTCTACCTTTGGATAGATACCTCCTAGTAGGATTGCTGAATCAAAGAGCACTTCCATTTTTAGTTCTTTGCTTATTTGTTTTTATTCTTTTGAGCCTTTATTTTTGTTTGACTAGGTTATTTCAAAAGATTGGTCTTCAAATTGTGGGATTCTTTCTTCTCCTTGATCTAGTCTATTGTTGAAGCTTTTAAATATATGTTGCATTTTATTCCATGAATTATTTAGTTTTGGAATTTCTGTTTGGATTTTTTTAATTTTTAAGAACTTTTAATTTTTTAATAGATTTAGCGGGTACAAGTGTAGATGTTTTACATTCATATACCATGTAGTGGTGAAGTCTGGGCTTTTAATGTTCCCATCACCCAAACAGTGAACACTGCATCCAATAGGCAATTTTTCAACCCTCACCACCCCTCCAAAGTTCCACTACTGGTTCTTTTTTTAATGATATCTATTTCTTTGTTAAATTTCTTATTCATATCCTAAATTGTTTTTCTGATTTCTTCGTATTGCTTTCCAGTATTCTGTGTACCTCATTTAACTTATTTAAAAATAGTATTTTTAATTCTTTTTACAGGAATTCAGACATTTGTGTTTTACTGGGGTCTGTTGCTGGAGAACTACTATGCTCTTTTGGAGGTATCATACTTCCTTGCTTTTTCATGTTCCCTGTGTCCTTACATGGTTATCTGTGCATCTGGCATCATAACAGCTGCTGCTTCCAGTTATTTGAGTTTGCATTCATAAGGGAAGATTTTTCCTGAAGATGTATCTATTGCATTGGTTGGGTAGAACACTTTGGCTTTGATTCTGGGTGATTACAGTAGAGTAGTCTCTGTATAATTTCTGTGACTTTACACAGCATTAGTGGTATCTGTGATTTTCTCAGTGGCTGAGGGTATGGTTATTAGTGGTGGCTCTTGTGAGGTATTGCTGGGGACAGAGATGCCAGGTGGGTCTGTCTTGGATTCTTGTGGTTGCAGTGGTGGGCTGAATGTGCCTATCTTTGGACTATAGAGTGGGGTACTCTAGCATTGGTGTTAGCAGGTCCAGGCTTAAATCCCAGTGTTCTTGGGTCTGCAAGTGGCTTGCACAGATGGCAGTAGTGGTAGCGGTAGGCTAGGTGAATGGGCAGGTTTTGAGGCCTCTGGGTAACCAACATGTCATAGCTGATGGCAGTGGCAATGGTAGAATCACCCTCTGGGTCATAAGTAGCATACACTGGTGTTGGTGGTGACTGCAATGAGCTGCAATGGCAAGTCTCCAGGCTCACAGGTGGTGCATCCAGGCATGTGCCAGCTGTGATTATAGCAACAGGGTAGGTAGGCCCTACTTCAGGCCTCTAGGAAAAGTGCTCATGTGCCAGTGGTGAAGGACTGGGCTGGGAAACACCCAGGGCCCTGGACTATGTGCTCTGGGATTGGGGGTGCGGGCAAAGCTAGATTGGGCAGACTGTCTTCAGGCCACTGATGGTATTTTCAGATGCCTGCTATGGTAGGCAAGGTTTGGGGCAATTCCAAGACTCCTGGCAGAATACTCACGTGGGGGATGGTAACAGCCACGTTATTGCCCTGGCACATGGGAGGGTGGGGCCACGTTGAGTAGCAGCAACCTAGGCTGGAAGGTAAGGATTGTAAGCTCTCCTTTTGCCTCAGCCCTTGTGGCAGCGGCTTGCATCTTGCTCATGCCTCATCCCCTGCAGTGGTGACCTGAACCTCGCTCATGCCTTAGCCGTATCACTGCTGGGCCCCAGGACAATGAAATCAGATGAGAACTGGGCTTTCAAAATGGCACCATGCTGTAGTTTCTTAGGACTTGTGGGAGGGACTGGTAGAGCAGTAACACTGTGAAGTTTCTCAGCAACACCCTATGTTAATTTCAAGGCCCATGTGGTTCTAGGGCCTCTCCTGCAGTTAAAAAGGCAGGAGTCCATGGTGGAAAATGTGAACCTCTGAGAAATCTCCTCTTTACCCTTTCTTTGCATTGGGGAGTTTCTCCTGGCTACCAGTCAATTCTGACTAAGCAGGCTACATCACTTTCTTCTCCTTCCTTGCTTTAGATATTTCCTGTCACTTTTCTGTTGAATACCAGTTTTCTCTCTTGGGTGACGTATTTGAAGTGTAATTATTAACCCCCTATTTTCTTTTGTCTTAGTGAAAGTGGTGAGTATGAGATACCTCTAGTCATCCATCTCGAAGCCCCTTCTTTATTTTATATATTTTAATTTATTTTTTTTATTTTTTTTATTTTTTTTGAGACTGAGTCTTGCTCTGTCACCCAGGCTGGACTGCAGTGGTGCCATCTCGGCTCACTGCAAGCTCCGCCTCCCGGGATCACACCATTCTCCTGCCTCAGTCTCCCCAGTAGCTGGGACTACAGGTGTCCACCAGCAAACCTGGCTAATTTTTTGTATTTTTAGTAGAGACAGAAGTTTCACCATGTTAGCCAGGATGGTCTCGATTTCTTGACCTCGTGATCCACCCGCCTCGGCCTCCCAAAGTGCTGGGATTACAGGTGTGAGCCACCGCACCTGGCCTATTTTAAATTTTTTGAGATGAGATCTTACTATGTTATCCAGACTAATCTCAAGCTCCTGGGGTCAGGCAATCCTTCTGTCTCTGCCTCTCAACTAGCTGAGACAGGCAAGTGTCACCACACCCACTCACACTATAGTTTCTTTCTGTATCTTTCTAACATAAACACACATGCATTTGAATGTTCATCACAGCACTATTCACAATAGCAAAGACATAGAATCGACCTAGATGCCCATCAATAGTAGATCGGGTAAAGAAAACGTAGTATGTTTATACCATGGAATACTATGACGCTATAATAAGGAATGAGATCACGTCCTTTGCAGCAACATGGATGGAGCTGGAGGCCATTATCCTAAGAGAATTAACATAGGGACAGAAAACCAAATACAACATGCTCTCACTTATAAGTGGGAGCTAAACATTGAGTACACATGGACACAAAGAAGAAAATAATGGACCCTGGGGACCTATTTGAGGGTGGAGGGTGGGGGGACAAAGAAGATTGAAAAACTGCATATCAGGTATTATGCTGACTACCTGGGTGACAAAGGTATCTGTACACCAAATCCCCCCAACACGCAGTTTACCCATGTAACAAACCTGCACATGTACTCCTTGAACTTAAAATACAAGTTGAAAAGAATATTGAATTGAAATATAAATTGGGTCTCTTCAGAAAAAATGTTATGAAAGATTTAAAATAGCAAAAAAACACTTTCAGCATATTAAATCTAATGTAATGGTAATAAACCATTAAATCAATTTTAATTATAAAGAATATTTTCTTTTGCACATAATTATCTATATACATTATATATGCATGTTTTTCAAAACGATATCTATTGAAACAGCAATATTTTAACAAATTTAAAGTACTTTTCATATTTCTATCTTATTTAAGCTCCTTTAAAGATAGTTAATTAAGAAGTACAATCTAATTTTTAAGTATAGTTGTGATATCAATAATACTAAGAAAATAAGCCATCTAAATTCTTGAAGATTGTATTACCTATGAATCTTCACTATGTCTGCAGTAATGTGATTATGGTTGAATTGGATGTGACTGAGGAACTTTACCCGTTTTTGTTTCTGCACTGGATTATAAGGGCCCACTGAGTAAAAGAACTAGTAGTTTCATTCCTGCCATTCTTTGGCCTACGGAAAAACTGAGTTTTGTGAAAAGCCAATCATATCGAAGCGATTAAATTTCTATCCACAAGTGACAGCCACATAGACAAATGAGAATGAGTAATTCCACCTACTTAAACTCTATGCAGCACAATATTTTTATTCAACACCTAGAAAAGTATGTTATAAAATATTGGTGTTTAGTAGATAGCTTACCTATAAATAGGTGAATCAGATAGAACAATGAGATAGCATCTTTATTGGAATTAAGAGATGGGCTTTTACATGTATTATTATCACCTGGGTACCCTCTTCAGATGAAATCATACCGGAAAGATCCAGGAAATGTATTTTAAGTTGTTACTGTATTTGCTTTTTCTTTGCTTCCTTCTTTAAATATCTCTCTTGCTTGGCCCCATAGGTTGCCAGTACTTAGGCAGAATGCGTACAAACAGCTTCAGCCCCACCATTGAATAGAGCTCAGGATCTAGTGGTTCAGTAACAAGTTAGGACACCTGTGTGCTTTCCAAACTTCCATTGCCTTTCCAATCCCCTGAATGTTTTAGCTGCCACCTAGTACCTGGGATACAGAGACCATGAGCATTATACTTAGTTATTTGTGTGGTTCCTAAACTTCAGCACCTTTTATCCCACTCTTATTTTTACCCACTTTATAATGTTACATACCTTCATACTATAATAAATCAATTCTAGCCAGTTACTTACAATCCTACTCCCCTCTTCTGCCTTGGGCTTTTTCTTTAGCCAGTCAGGAGGCCCAATTAAACTACCAACTTCTTCTAACTCTTCTGAAATTAGATTCTGTCCACAGGCCATGGGACTTTGTCTAAATTACAAACATCTCCCACAACTTAGACAGGATTGTCCTTTTGGTATCATATCTTGTCCCTAAAGAACAGAAGTAGGCCGTAGAGGGATGAAGAATAAACATGATCTACGAACACAAGAAGACAGACTTCGTTTTGCCAAGCCAACTCAGATAACAGTAATAAAACCGCTATCCACTGTTAATAATTACTAAAATGCTACTTACATAAACCAAGATTTCCTTTAGAAACTGCTATAGCATAAATGTATGTTAGTCAGCTTTATAACATACATTAGTTATTTTCAATAAAAATAATATCTTGTTACATTTTTTATGATTTAGACACTTTTGAGTATTTACTATGTGCCTGGAATATTGCTAAGTATTTTAAATGACTTGACTCATTTGAGCTTTACAATAATTCTTTGTGATAAATGCAGTTATGTTAATGAAACCAAATCACAGAAAAGAATCAAACAGCTAGTAAATAGTACACCCAAGATAACAATCCAGGTAGCCTAGTTCTAGAGCACATTTTCTTTATATACATATATAATACTTTAAGTTCTAGGGTACATGTGCACAACGTGCAGGTTTGTTACCTATGTACACATGTGCCATGTTGGTGTGCTGCACTCATTAACTCATACTTTACATTATGTATATCTTCTAATGCTATCCCTCCCCTCTCCCCCAACCCCACGACAGGCCCTGGTTTGTGATGTTCCCCTTCCTGTGTCCAAGAGTTCTCATTGTTCACTTCTCACCTATGAGTGAGAACGTGCAGTGTTTGGTTTTTTGTCCTTGTGGTAGTTTACTGAGAGCACATTTTCTTAACTGCTTAGCCATGCCATCTCTCTACCAACTGTATTACTAAGAAATAAAAATTTATAACATTAACTTACAGAATAGTCTCTGAGCATGTAAATTGACATCCTACATACATATTTTACTATAGTAACAATAACAGTGTAAAAATATCATCTACCATTTATAGAGCACTTACCATGTGCTAGACACTATTAGATGGCATTACATATGTACTTCAGTTAATTAACACAACAGCTCTACACGATAACTATATTATTAACTTTATTTTACAGTTGAAAATACAAAGAGGAAAATGACTAGCACAAGATTACAACCCTAAATAGAAATGGAATTGGGCTTCAAATTCAGACCTGTGCATACATCATGTTGGTTAATTATGTTTTCTTTCCATTTGGAATGGTTGACCACTGGCAATATACAAATACTTTATTCTGAGAAGCTATAGTATATCATTAAGCTGATTAGTATAATTTTATGCTATAGTCCTTCCTCAAGGGAGTATTGTTAACGCTGGGAAATAATGCTATAACATAAATAATGCAAATTTAACATTTAGACTTATGTTGTTTTAAATATTTATATGACTAATGTGTATATATGTGCTGATAAGGATGGCATGCTTTTGATATCAAAGACAATTAAAGTGAAAATATTCTACCTAAAGTATAACTGCCACTATTGCATTGTTTTGATTCTACATTTTAAAATGTATATGATTTTTTAAATGGTAAATTTTCTGAAAATTCTTTGAATAATCTCATCTTTTCCATGGCACTTTATAATGACATAGTTAGAAATAGATTTTTTTAATACCAGCTTGTATTTTAGAAACAAAGGGTACATGTGTAGAATTGTTACAAGGGCTTATTGGACTTATGTAGTGAGCATAGTACCCAGTAGGTAGTTTTTTCAACTGATGCTCCCCTTTTTCCATCCCTCCTCTAGAGTACCCAGTGTTGATTATTCTCATGTTTATGACCATGTGTGCTAAATGTTTAGTTCCCACTTGTAAGTGAGAATATGCAGTATTTGCTATTTTGTTCCTACATTAATTTTCTTAGGATCATGGATGGCCTCCAGCTTCGTCCTTGTTGCTGCAAAGTACATTATCTCATTCTTTATTGTTGCTACATAATATTCCCTGGCATATATGTACCTCATTTTCATTATCCAATCCACCATTGATGGGCATCTAGGTTGATTTCATGTCTTTGCTTTCCAAATGGTGCAAGGATGAACATACATGTGTCTATTTGGTAGAATAATCTATATTCCTTTGGGTATGTGCCTAGTAATGGGACTGTTGTGTTGAATGGTAGCTCTGTTTTATGTTTTCTGAGAAATTTCCAGACTACTTTCCACAGTGACTGAACTCATTTACATTCCCACCAATAGCGTATAAGCATTCCCTTTTTCTACAGCCTTGTCAGCATCTGTTGTTCTTTTACTTTTTAGTAATAGTCATTCTGACTGATGTGAGATCTTATCTCACTGTGGTTTTGATTTGCATTTCTCTGATAATTAGTGATGCTGAGCATTTTTTCATATGGTTGTTGGCCACTTGGATGTCTTCTTTTGAGAAGTGTTTGTTCATGTCTTTTGCCCATTTTTTAATGGGATTGTTTTTTATTTGTTGATTTGTTTAAGTTCCAGATAAATTCTGGATATTAGGCTTCTGCCAGATGCCTATGTTAAAAACAGTTCCTCCTGTTGTATAGGTTGCCTGTTTATTCTGTCGATAGTTTCTTTTGCTGTGAAGAAGCGCTTTAGTTTAATTAGGTCCCACTTGTCAATGTTTGTTTTCATTTTAATTGTATTGGGGGACTTAGCCATAAATTCTTTGCCAACGCTAATGTTGAGAAAGGTATTTCTTAGGTTCTAATGTTGAGAAAGGTATTTCTTAGGTTTTTCCTAAGATTTTATAGTTTGAGGTCTTACATTTGAATATGTACCCCATTTTGAGTTAATTTTTGTATATTGTGTAAGACAAAGTTCTATTTAATTATTCTGCATATAGCTAGCCAGTTATCACAGCACCATTTATTGAATAAGGAGTCTTTTCCCCATTGCCTTTTTCTTTCACCCTCACTGAAAGTCAGGTGGTTGTAGGTGTGTAGCATTATTTCTGAATTTTCTATTCTGTTCCATTGGCTTATGTGTATGTTTTTATACCAGTACCGAGTTGTTTTGGTTATTGAAGCTTTATAGTGTAGTTTGAAGTCAGACAGCATGATGTTTTGCCTTTGTTCTTTTTGCTTATGCTTGCTTTGACTATTCAGACTCCTTTTTGGTTACATATAAATTTTAGAATAGTTTTTTTTTTCTGATTCTTTGAAGAATTACATTGGTAGATTGATAGGAATACTGTTGTATCTGTAAATTTTTTGTGGATTATGGCAATTTTGATGACATTGATTTTTCCAATCCATGAGCATAGTGTGTTTTTCCATTTATTTTTGTTATCTCTGATTTCTTACAGAAGTGTTTTTAGTTATCCTTGTAGAGAGATTTCACCTCCTTGCTTATCTGTATTTCTAGGTATTTCATTTGCTTTGTGGCTATGTTAAGAGGGATTGTGTTCTTGATTTTGCTCTCAGCCTAGATGATATTGGTGTGTAGAAATCCTACTTGTATTGGTCTGTTTTCAACCTGCTGATAAAGACATACCCAAGACTTGGTAATTTACAAAGGAAAAAGATTTAATGGAGTCACAGTTCCACGTGGCTGGGGAGGTCTCACAATCATAGCAGAAGATGAGGGAAAAACAAAGACATGTCTTACATGGTGGCAGGCAATGAGATAAATGAGAGCCAAGCTAAAGGGGAAACCCCTCATACAATCATCAGATCTCATGAGACTTATTTGTTACCACAAGAAAAGTATGGGGGAATCCACCCCCATGATTCTATTATTTCCCATTGGGTCTCTCCCACAACACATGGGAATAATGGGAGCTACAATTCAAGATGAGATTTGGGTGGGGACTCAGCCAAACCATATCATTCCACAAGTGGCCACTCCCAAATCTCACGTCTTCACATTTCAAAACCAATCATGCCTTCCCAACAGTCCCCCAAAGTCTTAACTCATTTCAGCATTAACTCAAAAGTCCACAGTTCAAAGTTTTATCTGAGACAAGGCAAGTCTCTTCCCTCTATGAGCCTGTAAAATCAAAAGAAAGTTAGTTAGTCACTCCCTAGGTAAAATGGAGGTATAGGCATTGGGTAAATACACCCATTCTAAATGTGAGAAATAGGCCCCCAAAAAGGGCTAAAGGCCTCATGCAAGTCCAGAATCCAGCAGGGCAGTCAAATCTTAAAACTCCAAAATGATCTCCATTGGGTTCATATCTCACATCTAGGTCATGGTGAAATAAAAGGTAGATTCCCATGGTCATAGACAGCTCCACCCCTGTGGCTTTGCAGGGTACAGCCTCCCTCCTGGCTGCTTTCACAGGCTTGTATTGAGTGTCTGAGGCTTTTCCAGGTGTACAGTGCTAGCTGCTGGTGAATCTACCATTCTGTGGTCTGGAGGATGGTGGCCCTCTTCTCACAGCTCCACTAGGCAGTGTCCCAGTGAGGGCTCTGTGTAGGGGCTTCAACCCCACATTTCTCTTCTGCATTGTCCTAGCAGAGGTTCTCCATAAGGGCCCTGCACCTGCAGAAAACTTTTTTGGACATCCAGACATTTCCATATATCCTCTGAAACCTAGGCAATGGTCAATTCTTGACTTCTGTACACCCACTGGTTCAACACCACATGGAAGCTGCCAAGGCTTGGAGCTTGCACTCTCTGAAGCCAAGGCCTGAGCTGTACCTTGGCCCCTTTTAGTCATGGCTAGAGTGGCTGGGAAGCAGGGCACTAAGTTCCTAGGTGACAAACAGCACGGGTGTCCTGGGCCCCAACCACAAAACAATTTTTTCCTCCTAGGCCTCCAGGCCTGTGATGGGAGGTGCTGCTTCAAAAGTCTCTGACATGCCCTGTAGACATTTTCCCCATTCTCTTGACAATTAAAATTTGCCTCCTTGTTACTTATACAAATTAGCCAGCTTGAATTTCTCCTCAGAAAATTGGTTTTCCTTTTCTGTCACATTGTCAGGCTTCAAATTTTCCAAACTTTTATGATCTGTTTCCTTTTTAAAACTGAATGCTTTTAACAGCACCCAAGTCACATCTTGAATGCTTTGCTGCTTAGAAATCTCTTCCAGCAGATACTCTAAATCATCTCCTTCATGTTCAAAGTTCCACAGAAGGACAAGGACAATATGCCACCAATCTCTTTGCTAAAACATAGCAAGAATCACCTTTACTCTAGTTCACAAGTTCCTTATCTCCATCTGAGACCACCTCAGCCTGGATTTGATTGTCCATATTATTACAACCATTGAGGTCAAAGCCATTTGAAAAGTCTCTAGGAAGTTCCAAACTTTCCCACATATTCGTGTCTTCTTCTGAGTCCTTTAAACTGTTTTAACCTCTGCCTGTTACCCAGTTCCAAAGTTGCTTCCACATTTTCGAATATCTTTATACAGTGCCCCACTCTATCAGTACCAGCTTACTGTATTAGTTTGCTTCCATGCAGCTGATGAAGACATACCCGAGACTGGACAATTTACAAAGAAAAAGAGGATAAATGGACTTACAGTTCCTCCTGGTTGGGGAGGCCTCAAAATCATGATGGAAAATGAAGAAAGAACAAAGGCACATCTTACATGGTGGCAAGCAAAAACAAAAATGAGAGTCAAGTGAAAGAGAAAATCCTTTATGAAATCATCAGGCCTCGTGAGACTTATTCACTACCATGAGAACGGTATGGGGGAAACTGCCTCCATGATTCAATTATCTCCCACCAGGTCCCTCCCATAACATATGGGAATAATGGAAGCTACAATTCCAGATGAGCTTTGGCTGAGGACACAGCCAAACCATATCACTACTGACTTTTGTACATTAATATTATATCCTGAAACCTTACTAAATTTGTTCATCAGTTCTAGTAGACTTTTGGCACAGTCTTTAGAATTTTCTAGGTATAGAATTATATCATCACAGTCTTTAGAGTTTTCTGGGTATAGAATCAGTAAAGAGAGATAGTTTGACTTATTTTCCTATTTGGATGTTTTTCATTTCTTTCTCTTGCTTGATTGCTCTGAATAGGGCTTCTAGTACTATGCACAATAAGAGTGGTGAGAGTCGGCATCCTTGTCTTGTTCTAGTTCTGAGGGAAATGCTTTCAGTTTTTGCCCCATTCAGAATAATGTTGGCTGTGAGTTTGTCATAGATGGCTCTTATTATTTGAGATATGTTACTTCGATGCCTAGTCTGTTGAGGGTTTTTTTTCAGGAAAGGATGTTGGATTTTGTCAAAAGCTTTTTCTGCATATATTGAGACAATCATATGGCTTTTGCTTTTAATTCTGTTGATAGGATGAATCACATTTATTGATTTGTGTATGTTGAGCCAACCTTGCAGCCCAGGAATAAAGCATACTTGATCATGGTGAACTAACTTTTTGATGTGCTGCTGGACTCAGTTTGTTAGTATTTTGTTGAGGATTTTTGCATCTATGTTCATTGGGGATGTTGGCCTAAAGTTTTCTTTCTTTATAGTTTCTCTGCCAGATTGTGATATTAGGCTGAAGCTAGCTCCATAAAATGAGTTAGGAAAGATTACCCCTCCTTGTCTTTTTTGGAATTGCTTCAGTAGGATTGGTACCAGTTCTTCTTTGTGAACTTGGTAGAATTCAGCTGTGAATTCGTCTGGTCTGGGGCTTTTTTTTTTTTTTTTTTTTCGGTTGGTAGATTTTATATTACTGATTCTATTTCAGAGGTTGATTTGGTCTATTCAGGGTTTCAATATATTTCCGATTCAATCTTGTGAGACTGTGTGTTTCCAGGAATTTATCCATTTCCCCTAGGTATTCTAATTTCTTTCCATAGAGTTGTGAACAGTATTCTCTGATAATCTTTTTTATTTCTGTTGGATGAGTTATAATGTCATCTTTATCATTTCTGATTGTACTTCATCTAGCTAAGATTCTACCAATCTTATTTAGTTTTTGGATAATTCTATATTTCATTGATCTTTTGTATAAACTTTTGCCTCTCAATTTCAATACGTTTTTTGCCAATTTTAATTATTTTTTTATGCTACTTTTGTGGATAGATTGTTATTTCCTAGTTATTTTAGGTGAAAAATTAGATTGTTAGTTTGAGACCTTTATAACTTCTTGAAGAAGGTAATAAACTTTCATCTTAACACTTCTGTGTCTGCATTCCAGAAATTTTGTTAAGTAAGTTTTGTCCCTGTTTTCATTAATGTGAAAGACTTTTTTGATTTCTGCCTTAATTTCAATGTCCCCTCGAAGTTATTCAGAAGCAAGTTGTTTAATTTTCATAAATTTGTGTAGTTTTCAAAGAGATTTTCTTGATATTGATTTTTATTTCTATTGCAATGTGGTCTAAGAGTGTGCTTGGTACAATTTCAGGGTTTTTAAATCTATTGAGACTTACTTTATGACCAAACATGTGGTCAACCTTAGAATGTTCCATGTGCAAATGAGAAGAAGGTGTAATCTATGATTGATAGGTGCAGTGTTCCATAGATGTCCATCAGATTCAATTGGTAAAGTGTCAAGTGTAAATCCAGAGTTTTTTTTGTGCATTTCCCACCTTGATGATCTGTCTAATGCTGTCAGTGGGGTGTTGAAGTCTCCCAGTATTATTGTGCAGTTGTCTAAGTCTTTTTGTTAGCCAAGAAGAACTTGTTTTATAAATCTGGGTACTTCGATATTGGGTGCACATATGTTTAGTCTAATTAAGGCTTCCAGTTGGAATGAAAGAGTCTGTACTCTTTATCATTTTGTAATGCCCTTCTTCATGATTGCTCATTTTTATTAGCTTAAAGTCTGTTTTATTCAATGTAAGAATAGCAATTCCTGCTCTTTTTTGTTTTCCATTTGTAAGGTAGATATTTCTCTGTTCTTTTACTTAGAGCCTGCAGGTGTTGTTACATGTCAGATAGGTCTCTTGTAGACAACGGATGGTTGGCTGCTGTGTTATTATCCACCCTGACATTCTGTGTCTTTTAAGTGGTGTGTTTCACTTATTTCCACAAAATGTTAGGGGTAGTATGTGTGATTTTGATTCTGTCATCATGTTTCTGGCTAGTTGTTATGTAGACTAGATTGTGTACTTGCTTTATAGTGCCTGGAGGCTATGCTCTTGAGTGTGTTTTTGTGGTAACAGATGCCATTCATTTGAATCCATGTTTAGCACTCTCTTAAGGACCTCTTGTAATGTTGGTCTGGCTGAAATGTATTCCTTCAGTGTTTGCTTGTCTGAAAAGGATTTTATTTCTGCTTCACTTATGAAGCTTAATATGGCAGGAATGAAATTCTTAGTTGGAATTTCTTTTCTTTAAGATACTCAAAATAGGCCCTGAATCTTCCAGCTTGTAAGTTTTCTGCTGAGGAGTCTGCTGCTGGCCTGATTGGGTTGCCTTTGTAAGTGACTAGACTCTTCTCTCTAGTTTATTTTAAGACTTATTACAATTTAATGTTGACCTGGTGAATCCGATGACTATTTGCCTTGGAGATGGTCATTTTTGTGTAGTATCTTTCCGGGGTTCTCTGTATTTGTTGGATCTGCATGTCAGCCTCTCTAGCAAGACTAGGGAAATTTTTGTATATTATATTCTCAAATATATTTTCCAAGTTGCTTATTCTCTCTCCTTCCCTCTCAGAAATATGAATGAGTCATAGATTCGGTCTCTTTCGTAATCTTATATTATTCAGATGTTTTGTTCATTTTTCTTAATTTTTTTTCTTTATTTTTGTGTCAATTGATTTGGAGAACAGCTCTTCAAGCTCTGAGATTCTTTCCTCAGTTTGGTCTATTTGGCTATTAATACTTGTGATGGTATTATAAAATTTATGTGATTTTAGCTCTAGAAGTTCAGTTTGGTTCTTTCTGAAAATGGCTACTTTTTCTTTCATCTCTTGGATCATTTAATTGGATTCCTTGTATTGAGCTTAAACTTTCTTCCAAGTCTCAATAAGTTGCCTTGCCATTCAGATTCTGAATTCTATCTGTCATTTTGATCATTTCTGTCTGGTTAAGAACTATTGCTGGGTAAGTAGTCTATTTGTTTTGACATAAGGAGGCACTCTGGGTTTGGGGATTGTCAGAGTCCTTATGCTGATTCTTTCTCATCTGGGAGGGTTGATGTTCTTTAACTGTGGTATACATTGAGTGTAGCTAGTTGGCTTCATTTCTGGATGCTTTCAGAGGGACTGGACCCTGAATAGAATCTTTATGTGTGGGTGAATTTTTGCACTTGCTTTCACAGGTGTATGTTTTAGTGGGATAAATTTTTAGTATTATAGTTTGCGCTGCAATCCAGTAGATGGGCTTGAGTAACAACTGGTAGCTGTTTTAATAACCAAATGTGTGGCACTATTGTACTTCCTTACATTCACAGTAATGCTCTGTGATTGGGTAGGACAGAGTTTGCCTCCTCACCAGGTATGCCCCTGGGTCTTGGAGGGGCCCCTCCAATTACTGGCCTAGTGCCAGTGACTTTTGTTGTTGTTGTTGTTAGTTGTTCTGGGTTGCAGTGCCTCTTAGGGCAGAGGCTGTGGTAGGGAGATATGCCATACTTTCTCTGGGGACTGACCCTGTGGAGGGAGGCACACCCCACTCCTGCACCGGCCCAGAGGTCTACACATCTAATCCCTCTCAGTGCTTTGATTGTGGGGGCTCAACCCCCTCTGGAGTGCCAGCCACAGATCTTGGCTCTATACTCCTGAGCTGCATACTTTAGATCTGGGGTACTGGGGCTTCCCATGGCTGGGATTTGGGCTCCAGCTGTGGTGAGGTATCTGATGTGCTCCCAGGTAGTACATGTGCTCTCAGAGAAAGTACTCAGGTGCAGCAATGACTCAGACTGGGCTACCACCTGCACGGTTCATCTGTTCCTGTAGGGTGGCTAGGCATTGCCCCTGGGAGGGGCTGGTGGGCAGGAGGGTTTGCAGAGCAGTTGTGCCCCAGTCCTGATGGGAGTTGACTCCACTCTATCCTGGCTTAGAGGTCAGCTGGGGCCCACGCTTCCCAGAGGGCCATGGGGAGCCCTAGGGGATGAGCATCTATGGCTGTTCTCCACTCAAGCTTCCAAGCACACAAAAGCTCCCAGGCTTTATGCCATCTGAAGGCCTGTCTCTACCTGCTTCCAGAAGAGATCCCACTGCCAGCTCACATATCCATGAGAGACATGGGGTCTCCTGTAGCTAGGATCTCATGGGTCCATGGTGAGATTGAACTGTTTCTCAGTTCACTCACTCACCACTTACCCTTGAGCCATTCGAGGCTGGGAACTAACCCTGGCATTTAGGCACCCCATGGAGGTTTCCCAGCTACCTCTCTCTTCATTGTTGGCCTCCGTATTTCTTTTTCATCCACTCTGAGCCTTTTTTTCTGAATATTTGCCCAAATAATGGTGGTTTACTCAATAATTTTGTCTCTCTCAGTGGGAACGGTGCTTCCTGGCTGCATCTTGTCAGCCATCTTGTCCCCTCTAGAAATAGATTTATTGAGAGATGCAAGAGCCTACTGTCGTATCACCAATGTTATTTTCTCTTTTAATTTTTTTTTGAAAAGGAGAGTCTGGCCAGAGATTCTCCAAAAATCCTTCATTTCTAAATATGGTTAATGATCTATTCATTATCTACGAATATTTATTGTCTAGAGAAAGATCTATTCTGTAGATACCTGAGTATCTACAGAATTTGCTTAAACAAAAGACATATAGTTTTCTTTACTACTTACTGAGCAGAGACACTTACTTCCTGTAGGAAAGCAGGAATCTCAAAGGTTGAAAAAAGATATGTTTTTCCAGGAATATGGTATGCTAATAAAGAGCAGTTATGTGGGGTTTTCCAATAGAAAATTTACTAAAAGCAACGACTTTCACCATCACCTGACACCTTTTACATAGTTAGAATTCTCAGTCACATTGGTCTAAAGGAGAAAATAAAACAAGCCTGGTGTGAAAGAAGTTGGACAGTCCACTGTACAAGATCCCTTGATGTATTATTTCTTAACTCATGCCACTGAGAGTGATTTTGTTGAGCCAGAGGAACAAAAAAATAACTTAAACTTCATTTACTTCTGAGACTGCAACATATCTACATATTAAAACTAAAAAGTTGTAAACATCATTTCTCACAAACTATAGTTTAGAAAGAAGTGCAGATGCTGTTAAAATGAGTTTGCTGTTAACTCTCTGAGAGCAAACTGGCAATATTTGCCAATTTTGAAGATATTTCACGACAACCTTATACTGATCTTTTATTTCATTTACATAAGCTGCTATTTTCAGTAAGTGTTCTTTCCACTGAAAATGTTTGTATGCCACTAACTTTTTAACAGCCTGCCCTCTCTAGAACATACGAGTGCCTTGCCATTATGTTATGGAATAGTAGCATTTCCCCTGAGATAAAGGGTGCTGTTTCAGAACAGATACTTTAAAAAGAGTGAAAATAAATATAAATAAATATTTTTTTCTGAGTTTCTTTGGATAAAAGTTTATCTATAATACTAAAAACTATCATCTTTCAATGCTTTATAAATTTATAAATAAAATTACATTGCAAGATTAGAATGAACGTAACACATGAATGAGCATACATAAACTTAGATGCATGAAGAGTTTTAAATCTATAAATAATTAATACTTCTGCTCATGATGAGCTTTGAACTCAAACAGGGTTGTTATTGAAGAGAATACAGGAGCCACATGAGAACATTACTCATTACAGTTGAGAATTTAGTATAAAATAGTTTACCTGAGCCCCTTCCCAAGGGAATTTCAATTCAGTGGTGAATGGAGAAATGTTTAACAACCAACACTTTTTCAAAAAAAAAAAAAAAAAATGAAGCCCTGATTTCTGATTTGCATTCCACCTGGGCTGATTTCAGACTAATCATAAGCTGTCACAGAAAACAAATTTGGGAACACATGTGTACATTTGGGCTCGTGCAAGCTAATATGAGATACTTTCTGTGCACTACTAGTTCAGGTTTTTTTCGAGACGTATCAAAAGAAACTTGCCCAAGCATAGTCTTGCCTCTGAAGGCATGGATTCTGAAAACAGTACTGGAATGAGGCTTACTGCCAATGCTTTAATTCAAGCTTCGTGATTTCTTGCTTTAACTATTACCATAATCTTCTAATTGATTTTGTCTCCAGTTTCTCCCTTCTAATTTGTCCTCAACTCTGCTGCTGCCAGAGGGATATTTCTGAAATATAGATTTCTTCATATCACTCACTCCTTCAGTTCCTCAGAGGATTAAGTTCAAAGCATGTGTGACAATCAGATCTTTTCATGAAACGCAGAGCATTTTTTCTAGATTTTCTAGTTTGTGTGCATAAAGGTAAAAATAGCAGTCTCTGATAATTGTATTTCTGTGGGGTCAGTGGAAACATCCCCTTTGTATTTTTTAATTGTGTTTATTTAAATTTTTTTTTCTTTATTAGTCCAGCTAGCCATCTATTTTATTAATTTTTTCAAATAATGATGTCATGGATTCATTGATATTTTTATGGTTCTTTGTGTTTCAATTTCTTTCAGATCAGCTCTGAATTTGGTTATATATTGTCTTCTGCTAGCTTTGGAATTAGTTTGCTCTTGGTTCTCTAGTTCTTCTAGTTGTGATGTAAGGTTGTTAATTTGAAATCTTTCTAACTTTTGGATGTGGTTGATTAGTGCTATAAGCTTACTTCTTAACACTGCATTAGCTGTGTCCCAGAGATTCTGGTATGTTGTATTTTTGTTCTCATTAGTTTCAAATAATTTATCGATATCTGCCTTAATTTTGTTATTTACACAAAAGTCATTCAGAAGAAGGTTGTTTAATTTCCATGTAATCGTATGGTTTTGAGTACTTTTCTTAGTGCTGATTTCTATTTATATTGTGCTGTGGTCCAACAGTGTAGTTGGTATAATTTTTTTTTTTCATTTTTGAGTATTGTTTTGTATCTCGTTTTTTGGTCAATTCTATTAAAGCACTGGAAAATAACCTCCCACAAACTTTTTGAATAGTTTTGACTGAAAAGCTGATAGTAATATGGACAATGAAGTCCAGGCTAAGGCGGGCTCAGATGGAGATGAGAAACATCTAGGGAACTGGAGCAAAAGCGACTCTTGCTCTGCTTTAGCAAAGAGACTGGTGGTGTTTTGCCCCTGCCCTAGAGAACTGTGAAACTTTAAACATGAGAGAGATGATTAAGGGTATCTAGCAGAAGAAATTTCTAAGCAGTAAGGTGTTCAAGATGTGACCTGACTTTTTCTGAAAGTAATCAATCATATGCATTCACAAAAAGATGGCTTGAAACTGGAGCTTATGTTTTAATGGGAAGAAGAGCATAAAGGCTTGAAAAATTTACAGCCTGACCATGTGCTATAAAAGAAAAAAAACCCATTTTCTAGGGGGGGAATTCAAACATGCTGCAGAAATTTGCATAAGTAACAAGGAGTTGAATGTTAATAGTTAAGACAATGGGGAAGATGTCTCCAGTACATGTCAGAGGCCTTCAGAGCAGCCCCTCTTACCACAGGTCTGGAAGGAAGGGAAAAAATAGTTTTTAGGACCAGACCCAGGACCCTGCTTCTCTGTGCAGCCTCTGCATCCCAGGTGCTCCAGCTCCAGCTGTGACTAAAAGGGACCAAGGTACAGCTTGGGCAGTGACTTCAGAGGGTGCAAGCCCCAAGTCTGGGTGGCTTCCACATGACGTTGGGTCTGTAGGTGCACAGCAGTCAAGAATTGATACTTGAGAACTTCTGCCTAGATTTCAGAGGATGTATGGAAAGGCCCGTATGTTCAGGCAGAAGTTTGCTGCAGGCGTGAAGCCCTCCTGGACAGCCTCTGTTAGGGCAGTGCAGAGGGGAAATGTGGGATGGGAGCCCCCCAATAGTGTCCCCTCTGTCCCCTCTGGGGCACTATCTAGTGGAGCTGTGAGAAAACAGTCATTATCCTCCAGACCCTAGAATGGTAAATCCACCAATGGCTTGCATTGCAAACCTGGAAAAGCCACAGGCACTCAATGGCAGCCTATGAAAGCAGCCACAGGGGATGTACCCTGCAGAGCCACAGGGGCAAAGCTGTGCAAAGCTGTGGGAGCCCACCCCTTGCATCAGCATGCCCTGGATGTGAGACGTGAAGTCAAAGGAAATCATTTCAGAGCTGTAAGATTTAAGGACTGTCTCACTGGATTTCAGACTTTCATGGGGTCTGTGGCCCCTTTGTTTTGGTTAATTTATTCCATTTGAAATGACAGTATTTACCCAATGCCTGTACCTTCATTGCACCTTGGAAGTACTTAACTTCTTTTTGATTTTACAGGCTCATAGGTGGAAAGGACTTTTTCTCAAATGAAACTTTGCACTTGTACATTTGGGTTAATGTTGGAATTAGTTAATACTTTGGGGAACTGTTGGGAAAGCAAAATTGGTTTTGAAATGTAAAAAGGACATGAGATTTGGAAGGGGCCAAGGGCAGAAAGATACGGTTTGACTCTTTTTTCCCACCCAAATCTCCTCTAGAATTGTAATATCATGTGTCAAGGGAGGAATCAGGTGGGAGGTGATTGGATCATGGTGGTAGTTTTCCCCTTGGTGTTTTTATGATAGTGAGGGAGTTCTTACAAGATATGATAGTTTAAAAGTGGCAGTTTTCCCTGCTCTCTCTCTCTCTCTCATGGCAATGTAAGATGTGCCTTCCTTCCCCTTCACCTTCTGCCATGATTGTAAGTTCCCTGAGGCCTCCCAAGCCATGCAGAACTGTGAGTCAATTAAACATTTTTTGTTTACAAATTACCCCGTCTCCAGTAGTATCTTTATAGCACTGTGGAAACAGACTAATACACCTACCATCTCTTATCATTAGAGAAATGAAAATCAAAACCACAGTGAGATACCCATTTAATAATACCTAAAGGAAGTTTAATTGACTCACAGTTCTGCACGTCTGGGGAGACCATGCAGAATACATGAATAATACAATGGGTATTATTAAAAAGTTGAAAAATAACAGATGCTAGTAAGGTTGTGGAGAAAAAGGAACAAGTACTTCTACATTGCTGGTGGGAGTGTAAATTCATTTAGTCATTGTGAAAAGCAGTGCAGCAATTACTCCAAAAGTTAAAACAGAATTACCATTTGACCTAGCAATTTCATTATTGGGTACATACCCAAAGGAATATAAATCATTTTACCATAAAGACGCATGCATGTGTATGTTCACTGTGGCACTGTTCACAATAGTGAAGACATAGAATCAATCTAAATGTATATCAATAGTAGACTGGATAAAGTAAATGTAATAAATATACACTATGGAATACTATGTAACCATAAAAAGAATAAGATTATGTCCTTTGCAGCAACATGGATGGAGCTGGAGGTCATTATCCTATGTAAACCAACACAGGAACAAAAAACAAAATATCACATATTCTACTTATAAGTGGGATCTAGATATAAGTGGGATTCTACTTATAAGATGTTCTACTTATAAGTGGGATTCTACTATAAATGAGATTCTACTTATAAGACGGCTACTAGGAGGTGAACAACAGACACTGGGGCCTGCTTGAGGGTGGATGATGGTAAGAGGAAGAAGATCAGAAAAAATACCTATTAGGTACTATGCTTATTACCCAGGTGATGAAATTATCTGTACACCAAACCCTCGTGACACACAGTATAGCTATATAACAAACTTGCCCATATACCTGTGAACTTAAAATAAAAGTTAAAAAAGGAAAAACACACAAAAAAATAAATTATAGAAATAATAATATGGATATCTTTTTTTAAAACATAAAGCCCTTAAATTAAAATTAAAAAAAAGAAAGACTGAGTAAATGCTTTCCAAATATTAGTCTGTAGACTAGCTGCATCAATATTATTTATGAAGCTTTGTAAAAAGCAGATTCTAGAATTGTTGCACAGATCTACTGAGTTAACTGCATCAGATTGTGGGGGTAGTACTCGTAAATCTGTATTTTTAAAGTGCCACAGATTAATCCGTTGCCATAACCAGAATTGGGACTCCATGGGAAGGTGGAAAATATTGGTGTTGTTTTACAAGTACTTAAATTCTTCATTAGATACTTGCTATCTGGATGGCTTTGGGTAATTTATTTGACCACTATGTGCCTCAGTTTCATGATGATGACAATGATATCTACATCATAATGCTGTTAAAATGACTAAATTTCATAGCACTTTACACAAATTAGTCACTCATACATTCTAATCTACATTTACCTCACATATGCACCTTTTTATTTTGAGTCAGTCATTTCTTTCCAGTCTTATTTCTAACTATTCTGCTCTACCTCTGTGATTAACTCACTTTAAACCCACTTTCCCTCACTAGCCCAGTGGTGCAAGTTCAACTGCCCATAAAGGCCAGGAACCTAACAGGGTTTAGTAAATTAAAGTGAAGAGTCCTATCCAAATATTTTTATGTGGGAAAGTGAATTTATTTTTATACATTTTATTTTTTAAGAGTAGTAAGACTTTAAGATGTTTTTAAGTTAAAATATCCCATTAAGAAATATGGTGAATAGTCTATCAATGGATCAATGGCTAAAGAAAATGTGGTATACATACATAATATAATACTATTCAGCCATAGAAAGAATGAAATCTTGTCATTTTCACCAACATAGATGGCACTAGAGGTCATTATATTAAGTGTAATATGCCAGGCACTGAAAGACAAATATCACATGTTGTTATTTATATGTGGGAGATAAATAAGTTGATCTCATGGAGGTAGAAGATTGAAGGATGGTTACCAGAGGCTAAAAAATATGTGTGGGGAGGGGAGTGAAGAAAGATTGGTTAATGGGTGCAAAAATTCAGTTATACAGAAGGAATGAACTCTATTGTTTACTAGTATATCAGGGTGGCTATAGTCAATAATGTGTTGTGTATTTCAAAAAGTCTAAAAGATTCAAAATGTTCCCAACACAAAGAAATACATTTTTAAAGGGATAGATACACAAATTATCCTCAACTAATTTTTACATGTTTTATACATGTATCAAATTATCATATGTACCTCACAAATATATACAATTATTATGTATAAATAAAATATTGTGGATGAATTCAGAAATAAAAAGAAAAATAATTTTCTCTGGTACAAGAAAGACACATATGAGCTGAGTTCAGCCCCCCTGGGATTTTAGTTTCTGACCTTGAGTCCCATTTCACCATTATTAGTGAGACCCAGATTATGTGTTTGACCATATCACTCAAGACAAAAAATGGCCTGGATAGTGAGTTTTGTGTAGCTCTGACGTTAACCTCCTCTTTTGGGGGAATTGTAACCATAGCCATTTTTACCAAATTGCCCTGCAGTTTTCTCCATTTCACTTTTACACTCCTCTCCTTTCTCCAGTACAAATGCTGCTTGAGATTTGACTTGAGTGTTAGTGGTCTGTGACTTCTCACTGTCTTTGGTCATTGTTGATAAATGGTTGGCAATCATTTTTATTACTATCGTAACGGACATTTTTTTAAAATTGCCTTACTGCCATTCATATAACTATCTTTTGAACAATGATTTTTATTTTAATGATAAAAACATTCATGTAGTATTGGTACAACTGACTGGAGACTTAGAAAAAAAGTAAAGTTGAATCTCTAACTCACTTGCAATTCCTAAATGAATGTTAGACCAATAATTTAATTAAACTAAAACGTTTTTGCACAGCAAAATAAATAATCAGCAGAGTTAACAGAAAATCCACAGGGTGGGAGAAAATCTTCACAATGTATACATCTGACAAATGAGTAATAGTCCGAATCTACAAGAACTCAAACAAATCAGCAAGAAAACAAACAAACAAACAAAAAAGCCCCCAAAACCAATCCCATCAAAAGTGGGCTAAGGACATGAATAGCTAATTCTCAAAAGAAGATATACAAATGGCCAAGGAGCATGTGGAGAAATGCTCAGCATCACTAATTATCAGGGAAGCGCAAATCAAAATCACAAAGCGATAGCATCTCACTTCTGCAAGAATGGCCATATTCAAAAAAATAAATAAATAAATAACAGACATTGACAGGGATGTGGTGAAAGGGGAAAAGTTTTGCACTGTTGGTGGGAATGGAAACTAGTAAAACCACTATCAAAAACACAACTAAAAGTAGATCTACCATTATATCCAGCAATACCACTACTAGGTATCTATCCAGAAGAAAAGAAGTCATTATGCAAAAAAGATACTTGCACATGCATGCTTACAGTAGCATAATTTGCAATTGCAAAAATATGGAACCAGCCCAAATGCCCATCAATCAACAAGTGGATAAAGAAAATGTGATATTTATACACCATGGAATACTACTCAGCCATAAGAAGAAACCAAATAATGGCATTCACAACAACCTGGATGGAATTGGAGACTATTATTCTAAGTGAGGTAACACAGGAATGGGAAACCAAACATTGTATGTTTTCTCATATGTGGAAGCTAACCTGTGAGGACAGAAAGGCATAAGAATGATACATTGGACTCTGAGGACTCAGAGGAATGGGTGAGGGAGGTCTAGAGATAAAAAAAACCTACACATTGGGTACATTGTACACTGCTCAGGTGAGGAGTGGACCAAAATCTCAGAAATCACCACTGAAGAATTTACACATGTAACAAAACACCACCTGTTCCACAAAAGCCTATTGAAACAAGAACACTAAAAATTAAAAAAAGAAAGTCATAAGAAGAAAATATGTTGTATTCATTAATATCAGAGACCCCAAAATTACAGTGGCTTAAGCAAGATAGCAGTTTATCTTTGATGTGCCATTCTGAGTAAAAGCAACCAAAAGCTGATAGGGCAGCTTCGGTGCTAAGAACCCACGTTTCTTCTGTCTTTACTTCCATCATTTCTAAAGGCATTTCCCTGACCCTCACAGATGAAGACCTCATGAGCTGGATCTGTATTCCAGCCAGCAGGACGATAGAGAATGGGATTGGAAGGCACAACCTGGAACTTGCATACGTTGCTTCCACTTAAATCTTTTTCCCGTAGTCTCAATGTCACACCTAGCTACAAAGGAGGCTGGAAAATGTAGTCTTCATTTGGGATTCTCTTGATCTCAGCTCAGATTTAGAGGTTTTAGTACTAAAGAAAGAAGGGCCAAATAGATGTAGAAGAACAACTAACAGTATCTGCTACAGGGCTTAACTTAGGACTGATAGGGAAACAAAAGAAAAACAACCCTGCAAAGATAAGAGTTGGTATCCAGCAGATGGACTCATCATTATAAAAGTCTGAGAGGAGGAACTGGGATCCCAGAGAGGTTCCCATAGCAGAGATAAATGCCTTCGTTCATCTTGTTGCTTTTGTTCATGTGCTTCCAGACGGGAAGAATCACCAACACAAACCCATGGCAAACAGGAAGAGGGTGAAGACTTCTCATCTCTTGGCACCAGGATGAAGGAAATACCCTCAGTCATGGCCCTGGTAACAAAGTTCCTAGAATTTCAACTTCTCCAGAAATCTGAATGCCTTTGGATTAAGTGTCCTGGGAGTTGGATATGGCTGTGTGGTAATCATAACTTCTAGTCTCCTCTTTGAGCTTACCACTGAGCACTGAGCTCATGGGGCAATTCTCCTGTCTTTGTTCCTTCAACTCCTTCTTTACTCACATTCATGCTTTCCAATTTTGTCCTTTGAGAGCATGGACTAAGGTTGTGGAATATTCTGGGGCTAGTGGAGGCTAGATTCAAATCTTGGCCCTGCTCCTTTCTTGTTGTGTGTGTGATCTTGGACAAGATATCTATCTCCTTTGAGCCTTAGTTTCCATTTCTATAAAAAGAGAGTACAAATAACAGTTCCTCCATCGCAAAGTTGTCATGTGAATTAAATGTATTTAAAGCCAAAAAAGAAAAAATAAAGAATTTAAATATCAAACAGGAAACTTTAATCAAAATGTAATATCAAGGATTAGATTCATTTTTTCTGTCTAAAGCAACTTAAAAATGAACACAGTAAGTAAAACAGAGACAATGAAAGGCAGTGATCATCAGGTACTGAAAGATAGTGGTTTCTACAAATGTAGTGAGCTTTGTGATTGCCCCAGTCTAGTGCTTTACAGGGAAGTACAGGGAAGGGGAACACAATCTGCAGTACAGGGAAGGGGAACACAATCAGAATCCAATAGATACCCTGAGTTGAGGAGACAAAGAATGAGTCCAGGAAAACCAAGACAGCTAGAGTTTGCAATGCAGAGTACTGGTGAGGAGAAAGATAAAAGGATAATAGGGAACAGTACTCAGTCCTTGTAGAGTCAGTTATTTTGCCTATTTCTACCAGCTAGAGTAAAAAAGCACATAACTCATGGCACATTGATTACAATACTAAGAGTTGACTTACCCAGTACTTGGAAAAAAAAAAAAAAACATAATCCCAGACTAAATAATCACAGTTCTAGTTTTGCCTAATTAAGCTTAAAAACAAGACCCCAAAAGATCAAAATGTGTCTAATTCATTTAATTATATTTCAGACCAAAGCTCAAGAATATTTTTTAAAATACAAAAATATACATCATTCTAAAAAGAAATATTAACAATGTCTGACATTTAATAAAAATCGCCAGACATGAAAAGAAATATAAAGATATAACGCATAATTAGGAGAAAACTCAATCAGTTCCACACCAGAAATGACTCAGATGATAAAACTAGCAGATAAGAATATTCAGTTACTTTGGGAGGCCAAGATGGGCGGATCAGGAGGTCGGGAGATCGAGACCATTCTGGCTAACACGGTGAAACCCCGTCTCTACTAAAAAATACAAAAAAGTAGCCAGGCGAGGTGGCGGGCGCCTGTAGTCTCAGCTACTCGGGAGGCTGAGGCAGGAGAATGGTGTAAACCCAGGAGGTGGAGCTTGCAGTGAGCTGAGATCCGGCCACTGCACTCCAGCCTGGGCAACAGAGTGAGACTCCGTCTCAAAAAAAAAAAAAAAAAAAAATTCAGTTAAAAGACTACTCTGTATCTTCAAGAAGTTACAGGAAAGGCTGCATATGTTAAGTACAGAAATGGAAGAAACATATTTTAAAAGGGCCTTATTTGACCTGCTAATGATAAAAACTACAATGTCTGAAATGATTAAAATGTGCTGCATGGGATTGAATGTATATTAATATTCAGAAGAAAACATTAGTTAACCTGAAGACATAGCAATATAAACTATTAAAGATAAAAAACATTAAAAGATAGAAAAATTAACATGATACCAATGAACTGTGACACAGTTTTAAGTAGCCAAATAAATGTGCAAATGGAGTCCATAAAAGAAGTAGGGCAGAAAAGTTGCTTGGTGAATTAATGGTTAAAATGCTGCAAATTTTATGCGAATTCTACTCTCAGAGATCAAAGAATCTCAACAAACTCTAAAAAATAGCAGCTCTGGCCAAGATGGTTTTATTAGAAGCAGCTACAGTCCATGGCTCTCACGAAGAGGAAAGAAAACAGCAAGTGAATTCTACACCTTCAACTGAAGCATCCAGGCTCTTGCATTGTGACTGATTAATCGGACAGCTCGACTTATGGAGAGTGAGGAAAAGCAGAGCGGGGCGATGGCTCACCTGGGAGTGGCACAGAGCTAGGGGAGCTCCCATCCCCAGCGAAAGGAGGTGGTGACTCATTGTGTGACCCCACCTGAGAAACCACCCTTAGCACACGGACCTTTGCAACATGCAGGTAAGGAGATCCCCTCGTGAGCCCACACAAGGGTCTTGGATCCGAAGACAGAGCTGTGCAATCTCAGCAGAGCAGCCACTTGGGCACGCACAGAGACCCGGTAATTGGTTTGCATACTTTGGCCCTGGGAATTCTGGCAAGGTGGCAGATCCATCTGTACATTCTCCTAGGAAGGGGGTTGAATCCCAGGAGCCTAGTGGTGTCATTCTATGTGTACCATTCTCACAGCACCTCACAAAATTAAGACCCACTGGCTTGGAATTCCAGTCAGCCAGTGACAGCAGTCTGGAGACTACCTGAGATGGACCAAATTCCCAGAAGGAGGGGTGGCCACCATCTCTGTGGTTTGAGTCGGCGTTCTATCCCGCCAGCTCTGGGGAGTCCAGGTGGTCCAGACTGGGAGGAGTTCCCCACAATGCAACCAGATCATGGCCAGACTGCTTCTTTAAATGGGACCCTGATTCATCCCTCCTCACTGGGCGAGACCTCCCTGCGGGAATTTCAGCAACACCAGACAGAGTTATACAACAGAACTCTGATCTCTCCCTTGGATGGAGCCCCTGGAGGGGAGTGGTGGCCGCCATTTCTGTGGTTCAGCCAACTTAGTCTTTCCATCTTGCTGGCTCTGGAGAGTCCTGGTGGTCCGGACTGGACTGGAAAAAGGAAAATGTGCTTAGTCTGCAGGCTGTCTTGGTGAACGTGTAACTCCGCTTGTTGTAGGACAGTGGTCCGGGACCAATCGGCAGTTGAAATGATGAATCACAGAGGCTGCTCAGCTTGGCCCAGGACCTATTAGAAGCTGAAGTGAAAGCTTGGTCCAACACCAGTCAAGTGATGATTCACAGAAGCCAGACTTATCGTCCTAATAAAGGAAAGTAAAGTGCCCACCGGAACCCACTGGAGCCCTTGCCCACCATGCCCACAAAAGGAGAAGAAACTTTTTTGGGAGGCCACTGACTATACAAAGGACAAAGACATTTTCTATGCCAGGCCTTGTTCCCTTATCTGAGTGAGCTAGAGGTCTGTGCAAGTTTTTATCCAAATGGGCCGGAATGGCCCAAGGCTTTTTGTATCTGTGCAACCGTGCTCGTGTCTCCAGGCACAACATCCTGTCCTAGTTCCCTTATCTGGGCCTGCAGCTTGAATTATTTTCCCAGGCTGCTTTTTATGTTATGTGGGGAAGAGGCACTGACCCATGGGCTGGGGCCTCTTTGGGACCCTTCCCTTGTTATCTACCTAAGGCAAGCTACCTAACTCCTTTCATTCCCCCCTCAGAAGTGGAGACCTTAACTTCTGTTGGGGAGATCCGGCATTGATCTTTCTGGCTACTTTCTGCTGGAGAGGGGAGTGGTATAGGGAACAGCAGCTGGGATTCTTTTTGAGGTTGGTTTAAGGTTCCTCAGAAGAAAGGTGCATTCATTCATGGTTCCATTTACGTCACCATTTGGAGCTTGGTAGCCTCTATGTGAAAAGAAACAATTTGGGTTATCAGAGGACATGTATTAAAATAAGACAAGAGGGGTAAGGACAGCTTAAAAATCTTGAAGCTGCTGACACATTTTGATAACTGGTGGCTATAGTTATGCTTGCTAAGATGTAGGTGCATGGGGCTTAGCTTTGGTTAGCTTTCTTAATTTTATCCTTCCAAAGAGACTTTTGGGTTATAGGCACCCTATTGATTCCTATTATCCAGCAGGATCTGCAGGATAATTGCTTAGACTAGAATATTGATCCAGATTTTTACATTACCCATCTCTTTCTGTCTCCTCTGAGCCATATCTGGAGATTGCTGGTTAGCTCACAGGAAGAAGCATGGTTATTTTAAAATGTAGGCAAAAGGTTAAAAATAACTAATGAGACTAGAAGTTAATGATAGATGTATGATAAGTTTTAAAACACAATTTTCTCTCTCGCCAGTCCTCATTTTTGTTAAAAACAACTTATGATAGGACTGTGTAGACAGGTATGAGACCAGTTTTTTCAAGGGGGTTTTACTGACTCTGCAAGTCAAGGTTGATTGCTTAAAGGGAAACACACGTTTCTAGTCAAAGCCTTGGAAAAACAACCAGTTTTTCCAATTGTGTTTTGTTGCAAAAGAAAAGAGATTCTTGTTGCACTGATGCTAACAACTATACTGTTGCAATTCAAGAATTCTCATAACTAGTTTCCAAATTATAGAAGAACAAGGCAGAGGAAAACAAACATGTTCCAAATCTTGATCACAGGAGAATACCTTGCCTAGTTGTTAAAAGCTTTAAAGTGTTTCCTTGACTCTGAAAAATAAAATAAGGATCAGCAATGTTCCAAGCAAAAGTCAAAAACTTGCTTTTGTTTTTTATTAGTTTAGTCCATTTCATGAACATTTGTTTTGCTTGATATTCACAAACATTTTAGCTTTTCATGAGTTCTGTACATTTTTCTGTTATGAGAAACCTGCATTTGAGAGAACCTGTTAAAAATCCCACAGTTTGATTATAAACCATCTTTTGAAGAGAATTAAAACAAGACAATGATTGTCTGTAAATGACAAAATGACCAGTTTGGATACAATCAGAAACACAATTGACAAAGAAATTTGGTTATTTTTGTGGTTTGCAGTAACCCAACATAACAACCTTAATTGTGATTGAAAGCACATATTTAGACATTAGAACCTTAGACATCCCATATGGTTTTGGAATGTATGTTAATATTAGTCACTAAAATATAACCTGAAGAATATTAGGCATCACCTTGGCAATCCCATGTACCTAAACATGTTAAATAATCTTGTTTACCTCTCTTCCGGATGTTCCAGGGGCCCTCTGCAGCAGCATACAAATGCTAGGCATAAGGTAAGACAACGTTGAAACTGAAATTTGATTTTGGGAAGCCTGTTGAATATGTTGGAGGTTTAAAACACTTGATATCATTAAATAAAATTTTAGATTACCATAAGTCATTTGTTTTGCCAAAATGATGACTTAAGAATTCAAAAAAGCAAAAAACTTTCATTAGCCCTTATTACATGAAAATCCTGCTCAAGAGAGAGAAAGCTAAACTTCACCCTTGTATTAGTTTACTATTAATATTAACCTCAATTTTAATGAAACTTTATATACAATTCTATTTAATCTTAACGAGTTTGATCATGAGGTAAGATTTTTCACAAACCTTTTATAACCCTCTTGAATTTAGCCAGTATGTTCACACATAGAACTTCTTTTTCAAGATTAATTTTTACAATTATTTTTCACAATTTACTTAAACCTTCTTTATTTTATCTAACTTAAGACAATTCTTGGCCAAGTGTGGTGGCTCACACCTGTAATCCCAGAACTTTGGGAGGCAGAGGCAAGCAGATCACCTGAGGTCAGGAGTTCGAGATCAGCCTGACCAACATGGAGAAAACCTGTCTCTACTAAAAATACAAAATTAGCCAGGCGTGTTGGTGCATGCCTGTAATCCCAGCTACATGGGAGGCTGAGGCAGGAGAATTGCTTGAACCCAGGAGGCAGAGGTTGCAGTGAGTCAAGATCGTGCCATTGCACTCCCACCTGGGCAACAAGAGCGAAACTCCATCTCAAAAAGAAAAAAAAAATAATAATAAGGACAATTCTTCATCTGTAGGCAAAATGTACATTTCCATGCCTTTTTGTAATCTTTTACTATGAACACATTTTACTGTTTTGCATACCTTGGGGGTAAATTTATTTCCAGTAGTTTTAATTACGTATCATAATGGTAATTCTTAGCAATTCTTCACTTGATTGTAAAACCTGGTAAGTTGTTTTAAGTATGTGCTAAGTGCAGATAAAGTTTGACTCTTTCCAGCATAGTTAGGGGCATGGATATTTCTATATATCTCCCTTTTATGTTTTCCCAAGGAGTCCCAGTCCACCAGAAGTTATTCTGGGGCCTTTTATGCACACACTGAGAGTGGCAAGACAGAGTAGAGAAAAGTAATTTAGTCAACTTGGAAAAAAATCCTCTTCCAGAGAAACAAGATTTTGAAGAGAAAAACATACAGGACTTTTGAATATACTCATAGCTTGCATATCCACTCTTAATTCAGCTGACCACACTTTGAGGAAATTCTTTTTCATTAATTAAAACTTTACAGAGAAGGTAAACAGTGATTCTTATCATTTCTTTTACTGATTTGCACCACTACCCATTTGCAATCATGTTCAGGTTCTCTAGTTTACTCTGGGAAAAAGTGGCTGCGTTCAAGCAACGGCAGGTTTTTTTCTTTTACTGGACTGCAGATCCCTCTAGCAGCAAAGCTTGATATTTGAGGAGGCAATTGTTAGCCAGAGACTTCCCTTAAAGGAGAGAAGCCCTGCTATACTGTGTGGGGTGCAAACAGCTAAGTTATTACCCATGGTTAACCCACTGGCTGTTCAGCTGGACCTCAAGCTTCAGCCAAAACTCCAGGACTATTTCCTTCCTTTCTGATACATATAGATTAAATACCTTCCCTATGGGAAGACTGAGGGCCGATGCTTTAAGTAAGGCTTGCTTTAGCTGGTTTAAGGCTTTTATGTTTTAGGTTCCCAAGTAGGGAGTGAGTTCTAGCTGCTTAAGCTTCTTTTATGAGGTGTTATAAAGGATGAGCTAGCTATTTCACTGTACCCAGGTACCCACAGTCTGCAAAATTCAGTAATGTCCAAGAATCCGCTTAAATGTTAAAATGGGCTTAATTCTTTCCTCATCTGGTGTTTTGATTCCTTCTGACCAGGCTAGACCTAGGTGCTTTACTGAAGTTTGACAAAACTGAGCTTTAGATGTTGAGAACCTATATTCTCTTTCAGCTAAGAATTTGAGAGCCTTAGTACCTTCCTGAGACCTCCTCGCGTGGGGTACAGAGGAAAGTATTATTTAGATATTGCAAAGTTTCAACTTGAGGGTGAGAAAACTTGAAATGTCTTTACACAGAACCTGTTTCAGCAACTTCTTTTTGATATCAGGGGCTTCCTGAGTAATGAATCTTTTTTTCTCTCTCTCTCTCTCTTTTATTGAATTGGGAGACAGCAGTGTGTTTCACTGAAGCTCTTCTCAGCCTTTCCAAAAAGGCAGGGGAATTTTCATTTGGTTTCTGGTTCAACAAGAACAACAGTTTAGCATAATTAAGAGGTTTGGTTCTGGTTCTTTGCAAGCCTTTTAAAATGCAAATCAGAAAGTGTTTTCTTTTCCACTTATCTATGTGATTACTAGGGCTCCAGTTAGGGTTTTCAAGGGGCACTGTTTCTCTTTCTGTTGGGAATGGGGATCCTGTCTCTTTTTCACCTTCTTTTCTTTTAGACTTCTTCCTTTAAGACTTTTAGACTGGCTATAGGAGATATGCTATTTATCTCCGAATGTTTCTGCTGCCTGTAAGGCTGCCTGCTTTTCTACAACAGTTAAGATTTGGCTTAAAAGTAGCATAGCTTCGGCCGGGCGCGGTGGCTCATGCCTGTAATCCCAGCACTTTGGGAGGCCGAGGCGGGCGGATCACGAGGTCAGGAGATCGAGACCATCCTGGTGAACATGGTGAAACCCCGTCTCTACTAAAAATACAAAAAAATTAGCCGGGCGTGGTGGCGGGCGCCTGTAGCCCCAGCTACTCGGGAGGCTGAGGCAGGAGAATGGCGGGAGGCGGAGCTTGCAGTGAGCCGAGATCGCGCCACTGCACTCCAGCGTGGGCGACAGAGCCAGACTCTGTCTCAAAAAAAAAAAAAAAAAAAAAAAGGTAGCATAGCTTCTCTCCATGTTAGATTAAACACTTGGGTTAAATTTTGAAAAGCCTCTTTGTGTTTATCAGGGTCATCAGGGAACTTGCCTAGGTCCCCCTAAGGTCCTGAAATGAAAAGGGAACTTGAATTCTAGTGGCACCATGCCCATCAGGCATTTCCTGCAGGGGCAACAGCAAAGTTGGCAATTCTTGAGTGGCACAACCAGAGGAGCTAATGATTTGGCTATTGGGAGCCCCTAAGAAGTGGGGCAGGTAGGGAATCCAGAAGTTGCATTTTAGGGCTCCCCACTGGTTTTTCTCTCTGACCTTGGGTAATCATTCTTTGTAGGCTTGCCTGACATGGCTGCCAAAAGGGCAGGGTCAACTGTACAATGCTTATAAAGATTTGAGTATTCCCAAAAGCAAAATAAGTCTGTACATAGGAAACCTTGGAGCACTTGCCCTCCCACTCACAGAAAATATCTAGTTGTTGAATAGCATAGAAATCAAGACTTCCCTCAGAAAGCAACATTTGTTCATCCCCAAGATGGTAACAAGGTCATGCCCCTGTGCAATAGAGTATCAGCCGTTTTCTTTTCAGAGTCTCAGGGTCGAAGGGGTTCCAGTGATTCAAAATGCACTCAAGGGGAGTACTAACTGCAGATGGTTTGTTATTCATCTAGAAGGAGAAGGGGAGACAAGGTGTCCTTTATTCCTCTTCCTCCCATTTGTGTGACCCAGGGTGGAGGGAAAGAGAGAAAGTGTGTCCTGCTTCTCCTCCTTCCCCCTTTCCTCTGGGTCCCAGCAACTATCATAAGTGCCTCCCCGTGGATACAAGTGTGACCTTTTATCCATGGTCCCAGAAAAGCTAGTCAGCAAGATTTATTCACACTTACCTGTTCAAAACCTTACCATTCTGTCCTGCTGGATTCCTAGACCCACCTAGTGCAGAAGGCTCCCAAGGTACCCCAGAGGCTTGGGAGAGATTATGTAGTGGTTGGACTGGGGCAAGAGTTTAAATGGAGGGAGTGTCCTAACACCATATGGCTCCAGCAAAAAATCAAAATGCCATAGAACGGGACTGAACAACTTCTAAATGTAAAATTTGTTTTCTGTTTAAATTCCAATGTAATTGAATGCAAAATAACTGCCTCAAAGAGTGTAAAAATTGAATGGCTGCCTCTCCTTTGATGGGGACAGTATTGAAGCTAAGATCTGTCTTATCAAAATGTCTTCCACCTGACTGTTGAAAGTGGAGGTTTTCTGCCTACAAGTAGGACATGGGATCTGACCACTGATAGAAGATCAAAAATGGAAAAGAATTGGGAGACTGGAAATCTGGAACAGAGAGCTGACATGGCTCCCTGTGGAGAAAAATCCCATTCCACCAGGTGGCATTGTAGGGTTAGAAATGTTAGGTAAACACATCAAATTCCTTTCAGGCAAAAATTAGAAAGAGAGTTTTGGGGTTTGATAGGCTGTCCCTATAGCATGCTCCCAGCATAAGAAAATTAACTTATCTCATAAAGGAACTGTTTAAATTTATTGGATAATGCTGAACTCTTACACGAAGAGAAAAACAATCCAAATGGAGAGGAGGATATTCACTCGGGGTGAAGTATCCTCCCATACAGTGCTATAAATGTCCATCATTGAGGGATAAAAGGGAACTTACTAAGTAAATACTTAAACTAAAATATTGAATTCCCCCTGTTTCTAAGAAATCACAAAAATATGACTCAGTTTGGCCTGGGACCTTGGCCCAGGAACAATCAGGAGCTGAAGTGATGATTCATAGAAGCCGGACTTACAGTTCTAACAAAGGAAAGTAGAGTGCCCACCGGAACCCACTGGAGTCCACTGTGCCCATGCCCACAAAAGGAGAAGAAACTTTTCCTGGGACTCCACTGACTACACAAAGGACAAAGACGTTTCTATAGCAGGCCTTGTTCTCCTTATCTGATTGAGCTCTGGAGGTTTGTAGAAGTTTTTATCCAAATGGGCTAAATGTTTTTTGTTTGTTTGTTTGTTTTTTGTTTTGTTTTGTTTTGTTATATATATATATATATCTCTGCAGCCATGGGCATGCCTCCAGGAACAATACCCGGTGCTAGTTTCCTCAACTGTGCTTGCAGCTCGAATTTTTTTTCCCAGGCTGCTTTTTATGTTATGTGGGAATGAGACACTGACCCTTGGGCCATGGGCTCTCCAGGACCCTTCCTTTGTTATCTACCTAAGACAAGCTATCTAATCTCCTTTGGGATATTTTAATACCCCACTGACAATATTAGACAGATCAGCAAAATAGAAAATTAACAAAGATATTCAGGATCTGAGCTCAGCTCTGCATCAGCTGGACCTGATAGGTATCTACAGAACTCTCCACTCAAAACCAACAGAATATACATTCTTCTCATTGCCACATGACACTTACTCTAAAATTGATCATATAATTGGGAGTAAAACACTCCTCAACAAAGGCAAAAGAACAGAAATCATAACAGTGTCTCAGACCACAGCACAATCAAATTAGAACTCACGATGAAGAAACACACTCAAAACCACACAACTACATGACAATTGAACAACCTGCTCCTGAATGACTACTGGGTAAGTAATGAAATTAAGGCAGAAATCAAGAAGTTATTTAAAGGTAATGAGAACAAAGAGACAATACACAAGAATCTCTGGAATGCAGCCAAAGCAGTGTTAAGAGGAAAATTCATAGCACTAAATGCCCACATTGAAAAGTTAGAAAGATCTCAAGTTGACAATGTAACATCACAACTAAAAGAACTAGAGAAAAAAAAGCAAACAAATGCCAACACAAGTAGAAGAAAAGACATAACCAAAATCAAAATATAACTGAAGATAATGGAGACACTAAAAACCCTTCAAAAACTCAACAAATCTGGGAGCTGATTTTCCAAAAAAAAGAGAGAAGAATCAAATAAATACAATCAGAAATGATAAGAGGGATATTACCACTGAGGCCACAGGAATACGACCAACCATCAGAGAATACTATAAACACATCTATGCAAAGAAACTAGAAAATCTAAGAAGAAAAGGATACATTCCTGGACATATACACCCTCTCAAGACAGAACTAGGGATGAAATTGAATCCCTGAATAACAATAACACGTTCTGATATTGAGGCAGTAATAAACAATCTACTAACCAAAAAAAGCTCAGGACCAGGCAAATTCACAATTGAATTCTTTGAAAGGTACAAAGAAGAGCTGGTACCATTTCTACTGAAAGTATTCCAAACAATTGAAAAGGAGGAACTCCTCTCTAACTCATTTTATGAGGCCAGAATCATCCTGATACCAAAACCTGACAAAGATAAAACAAAAAAGAAAACTTTAGACCAATATCCCTGATGAATATCAATGCAAAAATCCTCAATAAAATACTTGCAAACCAAATCCAGCAGCACATCAAAAAGCGTATCTACCATGATCAAATTTTCTTCATCCTCAGGATGCAAGGTTGGTTCTACATACACAAATCAATAAATCTCATTTGTCACATAAACAGTTCTAAGGACAAAATCCACATGATTATCTCAATAAACACAGAAAAAGCCTTTGATAAAATTTAATATTCCTCATGTTAAAAACTCTTAAAAACTAGGTATTGAAGGAACTTATCTCAAAATAATAAGAGCCATATATGAGAAACCCACAGCCAATATCCTACTGAATGGACAAAAACTGGAAGCATTCCCCCTGAAAAAAGGCACAAGTAAAGGATGCCCTCTCTCACCACTTCTATTCAACAAGTTATTGGAATTTCTGGCCAAGGCAATCAGGCAAGAGCAAAAAAATAAAGGGTATTCAAATAGGAAGTGAGGAAGTCAAATTATCTTTGTTTGCAGGTGACATAATCCTATATCTAGAAAACTCCATTGTCTCAGGCTAAAAGTTCCTAAAACTGATAATCAAATTCAGCAAAGTCTCAGGATACAGAATCAATGTGCAAAAATTGCTAGCATTTCTATACACCAACAACAGGCAAGCAGAGAGACAAATCATGAATGAATTTTCATCCACAATTGCTACAAAGAGAATAAAATACCTAGGAATACAGCTAACAAGGGAAGCAAAGGACCTTTTCAAAGAGAACTGCAAACCATTGTTAGGAAATCAGAGAGGTCATGAATAAATGGAAAAACATACCATGCTCACAGATAGGAAGAATCGATATCATAAAAATGGCCATAGTGCACAAAATAATTTACAGATTCAATTTTATTCCCAGTAAACTACCATTAACATTCTTCAGAGAATGAGGGAAAAATTCTTTTAAAATTTATATGGAACAAAAAAAAAAAAAAAAGAAAAGAAAAAAAAAAGAAAGAACCTAAATAGCCAAAACAGTCTAAGCAAAAAGAACAAAGCTGGAGGCATTACACTACCTGTCTTTAAACTATACTGCGAGGCTGCAGTAACCAAAACAGCATGGTCCTAGTACAGAAACAGGCACATACACCAATGGAACAGAATAGAGAACTCAGAAATAAGACCACACACCTACAACAATCTGATCTTTGATAAACCTGACAGAAGCAAGCAATGGGGAAACAATTCCCTATCTAACAGTGGTTCTCAGAGAACTGGCTAGCCCTATGCCAAAAATTGAAACTAGACCTTTTCCTTACACTTTATACAAAAATTATCTCAAGATGGATTAAAGACTTAAATGTATAACACAAAATCATGAAACTCCTAGAAGAAATTCTAGGCAATACCATGCAGGACATAGGAACCAAAAAAAAGATTTCATGATGAAAATGTCAAAAGTAATTGCAACAAAAGCAAAAATTGACACATTGGATCTAATTAAACTAAAGAGCTTCTGCACAGCAAAGAAGCTATCATCAGAATGAATGGACAACCTACAGAATGGTAGAAAAAATTTGCAATCTATTCATTGGACGAAGGACTTATATTCAGAGTCTACATGTAACTTAAACAAATTTACATGAAAAAAAATACATCTCTATTAAAAAATGGGCAAGGACATGAACAGACACTTCTCAAAAGAAGCCATTTATGTGGCCAACAAACATGAAAAAAATCTCAACACTACGTATCCTTAGACAAATGCAAATCAAAACCACAATGAGATACCATCTCATGCCAGTTGGAATGGCAATTATTAAAAAGTCAAGAAACAACAGATGCTGGTGGGGTTGCATAGAAAAGGAAACATTTTTACACTGTTGGTGGGAGTATAAATTAGTTCAACCATTGTAGATGACAGTGTGATGATTCCTCAAAGATTTAGAAGCAGAAATAACATTTGACCTAGCAATCCCATTACTCGTTATATACCCAAGAAAATATAAATCATCCTATTATAAAGATACATGCACATATTTGTTCATTGCAGCACTTTTCACAATAGCAAAGACATGGAATCAACCCATATGCCCATCAATGATAGACTGCATAAGGAAAATGTGGTACTTATACACCAAGGAATGCTATGCAGCCAAGGAAAGAATGAGATCCTGTCCTTTGCAGAGACATGGATGGAGCTGTAAGCCATTATCTTTGGCAAACTAATGTAGAAACAGAAAACCAAACACTACGTATTCTCTCTTATACATGTGAGTTGAATGATAGGAAGACACAGACACATGGTGGGGAGCAACACACACTGGGGCCTGTTGGGTGCTGCTTGGGGAGGGAGAGTATCAGGAAGAATAGCTAATGGATACTGAGCTTAATACTTAGGTGATGGGTTGATAGGTGCAGCAAACCACCATGGCACAGGTTTACCTATGTAACAAACCTGCTTGTCTTGTGCATGTACCCCAGAACTTAAAATAAAAGTTGAAGAAAAAAAAGAAACACAAGAAACATGAAAAAAACGACACTAAGATACACCAAAATCAAATTGCTTAAAAGCAGTGATGAGAAAATCTTAACAGCTGCCCAGGGATAAGAGATTTCAATTTCTTATGAGAAACAGTATAAGCAAGCAGACAGTGGAGGAACATCTTTAAAGTACTGAAATAAAATTTTCAATCTATGCTTCTAAGCCCGATGAAATTTCTTTCAAAATCAAAGATGAAATAACAGTTTTTCAGATATACGAAGGCTGAAATAACTAATCCCACCACACATGCACTACAAGACGTGTTAAATGAAGTTCTTCAGGCCAAAGGATAATGATACCAGACATACATCTGGATCTACATACAGGAATAAAGGGCAGCAGAAATGGTAACTCTGTGGGTAAAAACAAGAAAATATTTGTCTAATTTTTTTTATAAAAGGTAATTGATTGTTAATGCAAAAATAACAATAATGCACTGTGGAGTTATATGTAAAGTGTATGCCAATTGCAAAAAGCTTAAGAGGAAAGAGATGGAAATTTACTGTTGTAAGATACTTTGAGTAAACATGAAGTGGTATAATATCTCTTAAATGTACAGTATGGCAAGTGTAAATAATATACCACAAAACCTACAGCAACCCTTAAACTAACAAAGCAAAGAGTTATATTAATAAACTAACAAGGGATATAAGTGGAATCTTAAAAATTAGTTAATCTAAATGGAGGCAGAAAAATAAGAGAAAAGGAACAAAAGAAAAGCTTGAAGAAATGGAAAATTAATAGCAAGAAAGTAGATTTAAACCACTTGCAAAGTGAATTTTTCATAGGAAAAGTACAACTTTTTAAAGACATGGTACTGTAAGAAATTGAGATCCATTTAGAAAGTGTAAAACAAACAAATCAAAACTTCAATTCATACCTCCTACTATAAACAAAATTCACTCAAAATGGATTATGGATTATAGTCTGAAATCAAAATTCTATAACTATAAAACTTCTAGATAAAAATGTTGGAGAAAATTCTTGCAACAATGGGTTAGGCAAGAATTTTTAAATATAACACCAAATACACAATCCATAATAGAAAATAATGATATATGGGTCTTCATCAAAATTAAAAACTCTTGCTTTTAGAAGTTTAGAAAACTGCTTTTTATTCATTAAGAGAATGAAAAGAAATACTGTGGTCTGAGAGATAAAAGATTTGTATCCAGAAGATAAAAAGGACTCTCAAAACTTGAGAAAACTACCAAGTTTTTAAAATGGGCAAAACATTTGAACACATTTTATAAAAAAAAAAAAATACAGATTGTAATACGCACATGAAAAGAAGCTGAATATTATTATTTTTTAGGAAAGTGCAAATTTAATCCACAACGTGATATTACACACCAGGCTACAATTAAAAAGACTGACCACACTAAGTGTTAGCAAGATTATGGAGAAACTGGAACTCTCACATACTGCTAGTTTGGCTATAAAATGATACACTTTGGAAAGATTTTGGTAGTTTCTTACATATTAAGCATACATCTGCATTATTATTTTGACATTCCACTTTTAGGTATTTACCCAAAAGAAATGACAACAGATGTCTATAACCAAAAACTGGAAACAACCCAAATGTGTATCAACATGTGAGTGAATGAATCAATTGTTTTATATCCATATAGTGAAATACAAGACACCAATATAAATAAATAAATGATTGATACGCACAACATAAACATCTCAAAATAATTGTGCTTAGTGAAAGTATTCAGGCAAAAATACTATTTACATAAAATATTTACATATTATTACATAAATTTACATATTACATATTACTTAAATATTACATATTTATATTTACATAAAAATTCAGAAAATTCAAACTAATCTTTAGTGACAAAAGGAAGGTCGGTAGTTGCTTGACAATAGAAAATAGAGGGGCAGGAAGGGAGAATTACAACAGGGCACCTGGAAAATTTCATGAGTGTTGGTTATGCTCACTATTTTGATTGTGGAAAGTATTCCACAGGTGTATACATATTTCAAAACTTTTTGAAATTATACATTTAAAAACGTGCAGTTTTGTCTCCTGGCAGGGAGAGCAAAAAATAAAAATAAAAGTGTGCAGTTTATTGTAGGTAATTTATACCTTAATAAACCTGTTAAAAAAAACAAGTAAACAAAAAGTACTAGAAAGAGGCATTCCTTTTTTTTTTTTTTCTCACTTGGTTTAAGGAAAGATGAAGTAAGGTTTAGATGTCACAAAATAAAATACTATATAATTAATAAATAAAAACAAAAAACTTATTTAATCGAAAAATACCATTTGAGTGTCAAATGACACACTGAAAAATATTTGTTGGTTAAAATAAATTTTCCTTAAAGAGCTCTTGTAAGTCAAAAATCACAATTTGAATAATCCAACAGAGAAACAATGAGGCAAGGGCGTGCTCAGACAATTGCAGAAAAATGCCAATAAAAAATAAATAAAGTGTACTCATCATCAATTATTAATAAATAAAATAAAATAAAATCTAATTATGAGCTACCATTTAATCATCACTCTAAATAAAGTTTAATTTTTTTTTTTTTTTGGTGAGGATATATGTAAATGAGCATTCATACTGTTTAATTATATATTGATTCAACCTTCTAGATGGTAATTTGTCCACATATTACAATATAAATTAACATTTTTCCTTCAGTTTCCACCACTGTAAAGTGACTATACCTATAAACATAGTCACAAGAGTACATTCGTATGTATGTGCAAGGGTTGTTGATGATTTGTAATGGTAAAAGCTGTAAATAACTTTTCTGAAAATGGGTGATTGATTACATAAATTATAATGTACTCATAAAATCAAATTTTAATAGACTTCAAAAAAATCAGAACCATCTATATACACTGGTGCAGAACTATTTTCACAATATATTATGTGAAAAAAATCAGTTTATATAATAATCTGGATGGGACAGTTACATTTACATTATGTATTTATGTATGAACATATTTTATGTATGTATACACACCAAGTCTGTCTGTATATCTATCGTCTGTCTTGTATATTTCCTTGTGCATATGTGTGTATATATAATATTTATGTTTTTAATACACATATATTATCTAGCACTATGCATACATTGTTTGGAGTATGTTTCTCTGAGGAGTGAGACAGGGAGCTGAATAGAACTTTTACATTTTATGTTATACTCTGTGTATTGCTTCCATTTTCTGTCATGAGCATTATTATTATTATAACAAAATACATTAATAAAATATTGTCAGATTTCTTTTAATAAAGTTTTATATTAGATCTGTTACTTAAACATCATAGCAAAAATACAGAACTTTCAAGTGTAACAGTCATCAGTTTTAATGTACACTTGTGAACTTATTTTGACATTTGGAGAGCTACATCATCCTTTTTTTTTTTTTTTTTTTTGGCTTTACAGGATATTCATCTCCTCCTTACATGTCTTTAGTCCATATATAAGTAAATGGATTTAATATTATCAGGTATAAACCAATGTGCCACTGATTCTGAAAATATACATCTGCAGAGTTTTTCTGTTATAACGAGCTAATAGAAATGCCAAATTAGGTTTCAAAGATTCAATAAAAATATAAAACTTAAAATGTATTATGTAGTTTACCCATATAGCCACAAGAAAATTTCAAAAGGTACAAATGGCACCTATATTTAAAATGACCAGTATTCCACTGAATAAACTTTTCTGAAGAAACTATTTGGTGAGAGCCACATGTTTATCATTGAAGCTATCTTGGTGAAAACATGGAATCATGGCCAAGTGGAATGTGTCATTTTGATAATACATAAAATAGAGTAAATAAATGATATAAATCAAACTAGCTTATGCCTAGCTGAAGAACCAGGCAAACGAACTTGAAATAGAACTTGAAAGTTTGGGAGGAAAGTGAAGTAGTTATCCAGATAATGTTAGAATGATACTTACGTAGCTAACTCAGTTATCTACTGCACCTTATTGCTTAGTAGACGGTCTGTATGAAAAATGTCGTAACATCATCAAAGGTGCATATCTGTTTTATGAATTGTGGAAAAAGAAATGAAACAGAAGACTGTGGTACAGCATGGAAAGATAGAATACTTAAAGTCAGAAGAAGAAAAGAATAAATGAACAGTTTTGAGAGACAAATTTAAGCTTTTCTATTCTTCTTGGTAAAGAATCAAATATTGGAAACTATAGAAACTGAAACAGGTACTCCAGGGAGAAGACGAAAATAAATTGGTGGATCAAATGTAGAGCCACACAAATGCTGGTCTTTAATTTTAATCACTACTTAATTAGTGATCTTATCCCTAGGGTTTGAATGCACTATATAACTTTAAATTCATACCTCATTATGCTTTGTTTTTCTATCAGCCATAAAAATATCTGTTGTGTTATTTACTTTAAAAATACAAAGTTATTGTGTGAACATACTCTAGTTTAAAAGTGTAAGTTGTGAATAATAATATATTATCTCCATATGGTAGCAAAATGTCTTTGAACTCTTAAACATTAATGCACCATATGTTTTCAATATTCATTGCTTGACTCTCCAGATAATATGTAATTATACTGAAGTTCTATTTGATCTTATTAACACTTTTTTATTTTAATTTGAAAGATTATTATAATCATCAATTTAATAAAGGTAGCTAATTTTTATTCTGTCATTTTCCTTTAATAACTTAAGGTCTAGTTATTGAAAAGGGTAGCTATCTGTATTACTCCATTTTCATGCTTCTGATAAAGACATACCTGAGATTGGGAAGAAAAGAGGTTTAATAGACTTATAGTTCCAAATGGTTGAGGAGGCCTCTCAATCATGGCGGAAGGCAAGGAGGAGCAGGTCACGTCATATATGCATGGCAGCCGGCCAAGAGAGAGCTTGTGCAGGGAAACTTCTGTTTTTTAACACCATCAGATCTTGTGAGACTCATTCACTATCACAAAAACAGTGCAGGAAAGACCCCCTCCCATAATTCATCACCTTCCTACTGGGTTCTTCCCACAACGCATGGAAATTGTGGAAGTTGCAATTCAAGATGAGATTTGGGTGGGAACACAGTGAAGCTGTATAAGTGTCTAACAAAAAAATAAATGAAATGTGATACATTGAATAATTATTTGTGATTTAATTTTGAAATGGCCCTCAGCCACTTCTCTGTTAAATTCAAAGTGCTCACAACAGTAATTAGGAACTGCTAAGGAACTACTTATCTGAAAAGAAAGCTAAGGTTCACAGGTAACTATGGTCACACACTTGTGGACTTTTGTTGTACATGTGCCATTTGCCTAAGGAATGGAAGAGACTACAGGTGTATGTTTAAGATTATATTTTTTCACTGATAGTGCCTTCCAAATAATATTGCCCTCTAATAAAAATTACTTTGTTTTTGTAGTTTGTGGGTAATAATTTATATAGAAGTATCAGAAATAATTTTTCTTTTTCTTTTCAATTCAAAATTTTTCTCCCATGGTGTTACAGAGAAAGCAAAATATTTTTGTGGCTAAAGTCTACTAGATGTGAATGCTGATTCTTGAGACATGTCAAACTTTGGTCCATTAATTCTAGAGTCTGATGCCATTTGGACTTATTATTTATTATTTATGTATTGCCAAAGTGTCTCTAAAGAGTCAAGAAAAACTTATGCAAAGAAGCGAAAGACTACCAATTAATTTAATGAAAATGATGGTTTAACAAAAATATATATATATAAGGAAAATATAGTTTCCTGAAGAACAAAAAGCATCTTTGCATGCTAGCTGTGGCAATACAGGTATTGTGTTAACTTTCAAGCTGATTTCTTATAGTATTGTTTGTTTGCCTGCTCCTGGTCATTAAGACAAACTAGTTCCTATCTAATAGGCTGCATTTTTTACCTTTGTGCTAGGTTTCTATTTTCATGTCATGCTCTGCAGAACTTGACTAAGACTCCTCCCAAGTAGTCTTCTTGGTACTGACAACAACCTCCAGCATAACTACTGGCCCCATATGGAGAAATGATTACGTTTCTCCCTCTTAGCATTTTGCTTCATGTCAAACTTATTTTAGCCATTTTTATGGAATTTTCATTTAAAACGTTCGTCTTAACTTTTTGTACTTTTCATTCCCACTGCCAATGGGAATGAAATAGTGGTCAGACTCCTATAACCTTTATTTTAAATTTTATTTTTTCATGGGTACATCATAGGTGTATATATGTATGAAGTACATGAGATGTTTTGACACAGGCATGCAATGTGAAATAAGCACATTACTGAAGAACGGGGTATCCATCCTCCCAATAATTCATCCATTGAGTTTCAAACAATCCAATTATACTATTTAAGTTATTTTAAAATGTACAGCTATTATGGACTACTGTCACCCTGCTGTGCTGTCAAATAATAGGTCTTATTCTTTCTATTTTTCTGTACCCCTTGATCGCCACTGCCTCTCCAGCTCACTGTTACTCCTCCCAGCCTCTGGTAATCATCTTTCTACTCTCGATATCTATGAGTTCAATTGATTTGGTTTTCGAATCATACAAATAAATGAAAACCTGCAATGATTGTCTTTCTGTGCCTGGCTTAGTTCGCTTAGCATGGTAATCTCCAGTTCCATCCTGTTGTTGCAAATGACCAAAAATCATTCTTTTTTACGGCTAAATAGTACTTCATTGTATGTATCTCCCACATTTTAAAAAATCATTCATCTGCTGATGAACACTTAAGTAGCTTCCAAATCTTAGCTATTGTAAACAGCACTGCAACAAACACTGGAATGCAGGCATCTCTTTAATCTCGTTTTGTGTTGTTTGTCTGTTCAGGTTTTGTATTTCTTCCTGGCTAAATCTTGGTAGGTTGTATGTATTTAGGAATTTGTCCATTTCTTCTAGATTTTCCAATTTATTGACATAAAGTTACTTATAGTAGCCACTAATGATCCTTTGAGTTTCTGCAGTATCACTTGTAATGTCTCCTTTTTCATTTCTGGTTTCATACAATTGGATAGTCTCTCTTTTTTTCCTTAGTCTGGCTAAATGTTTGTCTACTTTGTTGAAATTTTCAAAAAACTAACTTTTTGTTTCCTTGATCATGTGTATTTTTTTATTTCAATGTCATTTATTTATGTTCTGATCTTTATTATTTACTTTCTTCTACTTTTACTAATTATGGATTTGGTTTGCTCTTGGTTTTTCTAATTCTTTAAGATGTATTATCAGATTTATTGAAGTTTTTCCTTTTTTGATATAGGCACTTATGGCCATAAAATTTCCTCTTAGTACTGCTTTTTGCTGTATCCTTTAGGATTTTGTACGTTATGTTTCCATTAGAAACTATTCAATTTCCTTCTTAATTTCTTCATTGACCCATTGGTAATTAAATAGCATATTTTTAAATTATCATGTATTTGTATGGTTTCGAAAATTCCTCTTCTTATTGATTTATAGTTTTATTCCTTTGTGGTCAGAAAAGATGCTTGATATAATTTCAACTTTTTAACGTGAAAAAACATGTGGTCTAGCATTAGGAATAATCCATGTGCTGAGAAAAAGATGTGTATTCTGAAGCCATTGCATGAAATGTTCTGTAAATATGTATTAGATCCATTTGGTCTATACCTCATATTAAGTCTGATGATTCTTCGCTGATTTTCTGTCTGGAAGATCTATCCAATGCTGAAAGTGGGGTGTTAAAGTCTCCAGCTATTACTATATTGTGGTCTATTTCTCTCTTTATCTCTAATAATATTTCCTTTATATATCAGAGTGCTCCACTGTTGGGTACATAAGTATTCACATTGTTATATTCTCTTGGAAAATTGACCCCTTTATCATTACATAGTGACTTTTTTGTCTCTTCTGATAGTTTTTGTCTTGAAATCTATTTTGTCTGATATAAATATGGTGACTCCTGCTGTTCTTTGGTTTCCTTTGGCATGGATTTTTTTTTTATCCCTTTATTTTCAGTTGATGTGCATCTTTATAGGTAAAATGTGGTTTTTGTAGACAACAGATCAATGGGTCTTGTTTTCTTCATCCTTTCAGCTAGGCTATGACTTTTAATTGATAAGTTTAGTTCATTTACATTCATTATTATCATCAATAAGTAAGGACCTACTCATGCCATTTTGTTATTTTGTTTTCTGGTTGTTTTGTGGTCTTCCCTTACTTTTTATTTTTATTCTTGTCTTTCCCTGGTGAAGATGGTTTTCTCTGGTGATATGATTTAGTCTATTGCTTTTTATTTTTTGTGTATTCATTGTATGATTTTTGGTTTTCAGTTATCACAAGGCTTGCAAGTACTATCTTATAAACCATTATTTTAACCAGATAACAAACTTAAACCTATTTACATAAACAAACGAGCAAAAGGAAAATAAAAACTCTACACCTTAACTTCATACCTCTGCCTTTTAACTTCTTGTTGTTTCCGTTTCTATTTATATCTATTACTGACTATGACTAGAAAAGTTATTGTAGTTGTTATTTTTGATTGGTTCCTTGTTTAGTGTTGCTATTTTGGATAAGAGTAGTTTACACACCACAGTTGCAGTGATATAATACCACTGTGTTTTTCTGTGTACTTATGATTACCAGTAAGGTTTTTTTACCTTTAGGCAATTATTTATTGTTCATAAATGTCTTTTTCCTTCTGATTGAAGACTTGTTTTAATATTTATTTTACGACAGGTTTCATATTGATGAAATCCCTCAGTTTCTGTTTGTCTGGAATAGTCAGTTTTTCTCCTTCATGTTTGAAGGAGGTTTTTGCCAGATATACATCAGTTTAAATATGTCATGCCACTCCCTTCTAGCCTGTAAGGTTTCTAGTGAAAACTTTGATGCTGGATATATTCAAGCTCCACTATATGTTATTCTTTTCTTTTCTCTTGCTGCTTTTAGGATCCTTTCTGTATCCTTGACTTTGGGGAAATTGATTATTAAATGCCTTGAGGTAGTCTTCTTTGGGTTAAAACTGCTTGGTGTTCTATAACCTTATTATACTTGGGTATTGATATCTTTCTCTGAATTTATAAAGTTGTCTGTTATTATCCCTTTGAATAAACTTTCTGCCCCTATCCCTTTCTCTAACCCCTTTTTAAGGCTGATTTTCCCTTTTGAGATTATTTTCTAAATCCTGTAGTTGTGCTTCACTGTTTTTTATTCTTTCGTCTTTTGTCTTCTCTGTGTATTTTCAAATAGTCTTTCTTCAATCTGCATAATTATTCTTCTTGATGTATCTTTCATCTCCAGAGTTTCTGATTGATTCTTTTTCATTATTTTAACCTTTTTGTTAAATTTATCTGATAGGATTCTGAATTCCTTCTCTGTGTTGTCTTGAATTTCTTTGAGTTTCCTCAACATAGCTATTTTGAATCATTTGTGTGAAAGGCCACATATCTGTGTTTCTCCAGTATTGGTCTCTGGTGCCTTATTTAATTCATTTGGTGAGGTCATGTTTTCCTGGAAAATCTTAATGCTAGTAGATGTTCTTTGATGTCTGGGCATTGAAGAGTTAGGTATTTACTGTAGTCTTCACTATTTGGGCTTATTTGGAGCTGTCCTTCATTGGAAGGCTTTCCAGATATTTGAAAGGACTTGGGTATTGTTTTCTAAGCTGCTTTTGCTTTAGGGGATACCCAAGCTCAGTAATGCTGTGGTTCTTGCAGATACGTAGATGTACCATCTTGATGGTCTTGGGCAAGTGGTGGGAGAATTTTCTGGATACCAAGTAGACACGCTTCTTCTCTTTCCTCACTTTCTTCAAAACAAATAGTGTCCCTCTCTCTGTTCAGAGACACCTAAAGCTGGGGATGGATCTACACAAGAACCCTGTGACTACCACCACTCTCAGTGCACTGGGTCAGACTTAAAGCCGGCACAGCACTAAGTCTCACCCAAGGCCTGCTCTAATCACTCCCTCATCACTGCCTATGTTTACTCAAGACCCTGTGACTACAATAAGCAGGTGGCAAAGCCAATCAGGCCAGTATCCTTCACTTTAGGGTAGTGAGTTCCCCTAGGCCCCTGGTTGCTCCAGGGGTGCTGCCGGGGAGTCAGGGACTACAGGCAAAAACCTTAGAAGTCTATCTGGTATTCTATTGTATTGTGGCTGAGCTGGCACTCAAACCACAAGTCGCAGGCCTTCCCAACTCAGAGGAGCCTCACCCTATAGCCACTGCTAACCCAGGCCATAAGGAGTACTGCCAGACTATTACAAATGTTCCCTTAAGGCCCAGGATCTCTTAAGTCAGCTTGTGGTGAATGCATTTTGGCCTGGGATTCTTCCTTCCAGACAGTGGACTCCCCTCTGGTCTTGGGCAGGTGCAGAAATGCTGTTCAAGAGTCAAGTTTTAGAGTCAGGGACCTCAGGAGACCACTTGATGCTGTACTCCCATATGGTGATGTTTGTACCTGAGGTAAAAGACAAAGTCCCTTTTACTCTTTCCTCTGCTTTTCTCAAGCAGAAAGACTTTTGCCCCATAGCCACCATAGCTGGTAGTGTGCTGAGTCTTATCTGAAACCAACAACTCTCAGAGGCTCATCAAAGCCCTCCATGTAGTACCTGGGTATGGCTGTTGGCTCTTCAGGACCTAAAGGCTCTTGAGTTGGCAGGTGATAAAAGCTGTCAGGACTGTGTCCTTCCCTTAAAGGAGTCAGTTTACTTCTGGCCCAGGGTGTGTCTAGAAATGCCAGCTGGGAGCTAAAGCCTGCAGTGGGTGCATCATGGCTCTGACTAGGGCCCTATCCTGCTGTGGCTGAGCAGCTATCCAAGATGCAAGACAAAGTTCTCCCAACTCTTCTCCCTCCTCTCCTCATGTGGAATAAAGGGGTCTCTTTTGGAGCTGCAAGCTCTGAAGCCTGGGAAATACCCGCACCCCCTTGGCTGCCCCATTTGGTGTCTCAGTGTATCTCATTCCCTCCAACCCCCAGTCCAGTGTCTCTGAGTATTGTTCAGCCCTAGGACTCGCCTAAGAGTTGCAGTTCTTATGGCCTAGACTACCTCTCAAGTTCACTTAGAGACTGAGCGTACTTTGCCCCTCAGTGACAAGTTTTGCACACACTCAATTTTGGACCACTGATATTAATGATTTTCCTCTGACTAGGGCTGGTTTAAATGTTTCCCCTGTGGGCAGGCATCAGCTGAGTTTGATCTTGTTTTTCTTTCTGCTCTAACAGAACAGCACAGAGCTCAGTGCCTCACAATTGTGTTTTTTTCCTCCCCCAGAGCCCAGAAATGCTCTCTGTAACACACCACTGCTGCAGGGGGTTGAAGGAGATGGTGTTAGTGATTCAGGACTGTTTTCTGCTACCTCTTCAGTGCCTCTTTCAAAGATATGAAGTTAAAACCAAATACTGTGAGTGCTCACCTGGCTCACCTGATTTTTGGTTCTAATGATTTTTTTTTTTTTTTTCTGTGTAGACTGTTGTTAACTTGGTGTCCTTGCAGAGAGGATGATTGGTGGGGCTTTCTATTCTGCATTCTTACCATCTTGCTCTGCCTCCCGATCTGTAACCTCTTTTTTTTTTTTTTTTTTTTTTTTGATAGATCATTGCAATAGTTTTCTTGTCGGTTTTCTAGTTTTTATTTATTTGTCTTACCTATTTACATATCGATTATGGAACTCCCTTGTTCAACATTCTTCTGTAGATCTCCCATTGCATCCTCAATTAAGTGTAGATACCTGTCACTCAAATTCACATCTTTGCATGATATTGATCCATTCTAATTCCTCTACCTTGCCTTTTTCTACTCTCATTAATTGCTAACAATCCAACCAAAATAGAATATATATTACTACTCACTTATACTGTGTACATTTTCACTTCTGAAACTCTCATCACTCTTGTTTGGAAATGGCCATAAACCTTTTCATTGCCACCTGTCAGACTTCTCTACATCTCCAAATTATTACATAAAATTGAATTATAGATTTTATATAAGGAATATAAAAAATATTTTTTATCAAATCTTACAAACAGGCTCAACTATTTTTCCTCAAGTCTCCTAGACGTTTGTATATTTTTAACAGCACTTATCACATTTTACCTTGTAATGTGTTTGTGTTACTTCACTACATAGAATAACAACAATAATAGGTAACATTTATTGAGCAATCAGTGTGTGTCAAGCACTGGATTGAGAACTTTACATGGATTATTTTACTTATTCTTACCAAATTTCTATTACGTAGGCCCTATTATTATTACCAGTTTAAAAATGATGAAATACCAAAAAGTAAAATTGTAAATTAGATACTGGTGAGGCTGTTTGTGTTCCTCTAGGTGAGCACTGCACATTTGACTTATTTCTTGTAGAAAGTGACTACATTGAAAAGATGTATTCTTTGTTATATACTCATGTGTAATCCATTCAAGTGAATAGGAGCTGCATACCTCTGAATTAAAGTTTCTTCGGTATGTACTTGGCATTTTATTTTTAATATTTCTTTTATAATTGGCCTTTATCTCATTCGTGTTAATTGATAAAGCAAACTACCTCTGTTATTTATATGTAAACATTGTTTTCAATAGGGATATATTCTGAACTTTGATGATTTCTCCATAGATTATTTAATTGACGCTATATAGCGTAAAATACATTTCAAGGCATTGCAGTCTAGGTAAGGCCTAATTAAGTAGGATACTTGACCTTAGATAGTGACAGAAATAACTAATTCTTTTATGAGTATGTCTTTTGTCTTTATTTTTTCAAATACACTGGATACTAAATCAATGGCATTCAAATAAAATTATGAAAATAAGTACAGAAATGTGTATTGTCAGTGTTGAATATTCTTCAGTGAAAAAGCATCATCCTTGGTAATTGTATCATCCTAATAAAAAATTGCAGCTATATTTACAGCTAAATAAAATGGGATATTTTATTAGTATTCTTTAGAAGTCATATGTTATTTTCCATATCAACATGTTACATATTCAATAGCATGAGAAATCAGCTGATATTAGAATTTTTTATGAATATCGAAAAAGTTACAAGATAGAAGTTGGAATGGAAAAATTTGGGAGCAAATTTTCTTTATTCAGTTTGCTGAATACTTCTGAAAGCCACATTTTACAAATGGGAGAATAGGCACCTCCAGAGGTATAATGAGAGGTCCAGTGTGGTGGGGGTGATCGGGAGTAAGAGTGCTTTGAAGAAATTTTTAGAAGTTTCAAGTATTCACTGTTGATGAGGGAAACTTCATGCCCATAAATGAAGCCAACTTAATCTATCTTCTGAGCCTGTATTTGACTTCTCTTCCTCTCTGCTTTTAGGATCACGTTGACATTTTCGGTTGTTTTAGAAGTTTTGATGCTTTCAAAACAATTAGTGAGCAGTAGAAAGAGAAATCTGGATTCACAGATATCCTCAGTGCCCTTGCAGCACACAAATATTTAAGAAAGACATTTCTTATGGTAAGTGAATCAATTTACTGAATTTGAACAAATGCTTCACTAAGGGTAAACTTCTTTTTATACTAAAAACAAATAACCATTTTCATTTTCTCTGTTTTATCTCTCTGTGCTTACGTTTTATCAGTAAAATGGGATTACTCAATCCTTTGAGTACCTACCTCACAGGATTGTTTCAAGGACTGATTCAGGCAAAACTTTATTGAAGTGCCTGGCACACAGCAATTCCTCATTATTGTGCCTTTTATAACAATAATAATTTGGCTGGATAGTTTACTTGGTGCCTCTTTGACAATGCAATATTATTTACTTTATTCCTTTTTAACATGAACTTTGCTTTTACTCAAATCCTGCGATCCCTCAGACCAATGTACTATCCTTCTACACTCATCCCCAAATGATAGAGCATGCTGTGAGTTAATACGTACTCTACGATATTAGCTTAAAACTTCTTACTCTTTGTCTCCCTGGATTTTGCTGTTTCCCCAAAACCTTCCATTTCTCAATTGCCTCTGTTTGGGAGCATTTGGCTGTGGATATATGCAGTTAACTGCCCTTGGTTCAGGATGTAGTTTACTCATTTTCTGACCAGATTTCTAACCTCTTAAACTCCTTTGAGATTCTCTCTTGACTGCTTCAGAACAGCTTTGATTTAAACTCGTCTGTGGATTTCATATGCAGACTGCTGGCATTTTCCGAATTTAAAATGAATTTGTTCATTGAAACTGAACGTTTTATAGAGCTTAGTTCACTTGGTTTGAGTTTTGTTTCGATGAAATACAAGAGGAGGATTCATTCCCCGGGAGGGCTAGTTAGCGTCGTTGTACTCCTAGGAGAAGCCAGGGTTTCCAGCCCCTAGAGGCAAACTGTGTCATAAACTGTTGCAGACTGAGCCCCAGAGCCTGGTCATTGACAGAGCTCCTAAATATTTAGTACTAAGCTGTTCCTTTCATTATATAGCATATATACACTTGAGCCATGAAGAGGTGAAGAAGACCAAAGATCAATCTGAACTTGGTGAGACCAGTCTGCTAACTAGAATTAAGAACACATGCACTGTATCAATATGGAAAATGTAAACTTTTGATGAGATATTCTGTATAACTAAAGAAAACTCCGTGTTAAAACATGGATGTGTGTAACTGCATATACTTGCTAATTTTTTCTCAATACTTGTTTTACTCTTGTGAAGATAGCACTTTAATCCTAAATGAGCATGCTAGGTGTGACAGATCCTATATTAGTTTTAATAATTGAAGCAGGTAGTAATAACTAGATTATTGACATTTTTGAGTCATGTGTTCAGCTATTGCTTCAAACTTGCTCAAATTATACTTGGAATTTTATAGTGTTTTGTTTATATTACATACTCTTCTCGTAATAATGTGGTAATCTAGTTTCCAGAATCATGCAAATAGTTATAGATTTTGATTTTTCAAAATAACAGTTTTAAAGAATTGAGAATTTAAGCTTTTTTGAGGAACCATATTTTTAAAAATCTCCATGTATTTTTGTTTCAAATAATATTAACTCATTTTTAAAAGCCAAAATTAGTGTACCACAGACTCCCCATATCTGTTCATCTTCTTACTAGAAATAGTGATATGACTTTTTGCGATTTAAATATAAAGTGAAGACATTATCTATGAAATATTTAAAATACATATTAGCTCTTCATTATACATTTTATCATTTCAGTATTCAAATTGAGTTTGTTTAACCAGAAGATTATATAGATTCTCTATGCGTGTAATTCTCTCTACTTGATTACTGAACTCCTAAAATGTATGATCTCTTATAAAAAAGTCAGCAGCAAAGCACCCATTGTGCTTTCCTTACTATTCATCAATGAAAATCTTTCCTACTGTATTTGCCTGGTAATCTGGTTGAAACTACCTAGAGGAAAACCTAAATGTCACAACTTATTTCTCTGCGCTGTGCTGAGAGCCTAAAAAAAGTGGTGATTAAGCAACTTCCTGTTTTCCCTTTATACCCCAACTGATCTCCTCCAGGACCTACCATCTAAGTTATTTGAGTTAAAGGTCTTTAATCTCCTGTTTCCCCACAGCAATCTACCAAGCCGCTCCTGTTTTTTTATGACACTACTTTCATTATCCTTTCTTTTTCTGTCAAAAGTTTCAGCCCCACTTTACCACCCTCCGAACTTGTGATATGGGAACGTGGGACAAGGTTAAAGTTGATGGACCCTCGCAGTGAAGAATAAGGTGAGCCTCAGATCTTTTGCCTACTGAGAAAATCATGCTGATTTTTTTTCCTTACAAACCAGGGGTAGCCAAAATAGGTAGCATTTTGTTGAGCATTTTTGGTAATATTTGGTGGTATAGTTAAGATAATTATTTGCGTGATTTTGGTGTTTTATTTGCTTTATTTTGACTTCATTTTCGTATGTTACTGTGCCTGCAAGTAAAACAAATAAAAAGACTTGGTATCTCTAAGAAAGAAGAGAGTAAAATGTCCTTTTGTAATACCAACTCATAATGATCGTCAATCAAGGAAGATGGAGTGATCACCTTCATTGCTTGGAGAGTCCCTGCTGTTCATAGTATGAAAACATATGAATGTTTATTGTGGGGAATCTTTGATGGCTTGGGTTTCTTTAAGATTGGTTTTGTAATGATTAACACAATATACTAAGTATTCTCTTTACAATTTATGAAGATGAAAATCAAAATGTATAAACTATGGATGCAATAATTAAAAGCATAGTGTTAGGAAATTTAAGCCCACGTATGACTTAGCTATGATGTGCTCTAGTTTCTTCAATATTGTAAATAGAACCAGTTTTTACCTTGTGTCCATTACCCCTTTACCTTGTGTCTGTTATCTTGCCTTTCCCTGCAAGTCAGTAAACGAGAAAGAATAGTGTACAACCTGCTGTCTATACTTTTTTTTTACCAGCCATTATTTAACCCAATGCGGTCCAGCTCTTGCTCCCGTGAAACTGCTCTCACTATAAAGTTCACTAGTGACCACTTAATTGATAGTTGAAGTGACATCTGGATTTGAGCGCTGCTCCATCGTGCATTAGCTTTATGATCTTTGGCAATTTAGTTTTTTGTGCCTTAGTTTTATTTTCTGTAAAATGGGAATAACAATGGTACCTACTCACAGTTGTTGTTGCTGTTCGTTTGTTTTTAGATACAGGTGTCACTTTGTTGCCCAGGCTGGCGTGTGCAATAGTAGCGGTGCGATTATTTGAGGCACTGTTAGTTGTGCAATCATAGCTCACTGCTGCCTCAAATTCCTGGGCTCAAGAGATCCATTCACATCCGCCTCCCAAGCAGCAGAGACTACAGGCATATGCCACCTTGCCCAGCTAACTTTTAAATTTTTTTGGAGGTAGGGTCTCTTTGCCATCTTGCCCAGGCGGGTCTCAAACTCCTGGGCTCAAGGGAACCACCTGTCTCAGTCTCTCAAAGTGCTGGGATTACAGGTGTGATCACAGCCTTAATGTAAGATTAAATATGGTAATGTATGTCTGGAACTTCACACAGTTTCTGGCACAATTTCTGTCAGCTATTATTGTTCCTCCCCTTTCTTGACCTTGCTGTGATGCTCCAAACTATTAATCCCTTTTCTTTTTGAAACTCCTCTAGTTCTCTTTTCCTGGTTTACGTTAAACTACTCTTTTCTGACACATTTTCTGTTTTGCTAGTTACTATCCACTTTTCTTGAAGGCTTCTGTTTCTCCAATCGTTTTGACATTAATATCAAGATAAATCTACATTAATATCTTGGCTCTACCACTTAAAAGTTTGATAAGCTTAGGCGAGTTACTTGACCTGCCTGAACCTTTGCTTCTGCAACTGCAAAATGGGAATTTAATGGTACTCTCCTCCAAAATTTGTTAAATAATTAATCTATTAATAAATTTGACACATATTCGTTGAGTGCTTACTCTGCAGCACACATTGCTCTGGGTACAGTGGATACAATCAAGTACATATGACCTTTTTGTTTCTTTAAGGAACTTATATTCTAGTGTGGGGAGATAATGTAAGCAAATGTGTAAGATAAATTAAGCTTGACATAAGGACTAAAAAGAAAGGAAACTGGTAATATGCTAGAGAGTTGCTGGCACTCAATGCCAGCTGGTGAAAGCAGCCTCAGGGTCTGTACCCTGCAGAATCACAGAAGTGGAGCTGCCCAAGACCGTGGAAGCCCACCCTTTGCATCACCATGCCCTGGATGTGAGGCATGGAATCGAAGGGGATTCTTTTGGAGATTTATGATTTAATGAGCGCTCTGTCAAGGTTCAGACTTGCATGGGGTCTGTGACCCTTTTGTTTTGTCCAATTTCTCCAGGTTGAAATGGAAACATTTACGCAATGCCTGTACCCCCATTGTATCTTGAAAGTAACTAACTTTTTTTTTTTTTAACAGGCTCGTAGGTGGAAGGGTTTTGGCCTTGTATCAAATGAGACTTCAGACTTAAACTTTTGAGTTAATGCTGGAATGAGTTAAGACTTTGGAGGACTTTTGGGAAGGCATGATTGGTTTTGAAATGTCAGAAGGACATGAGATTTGGGAGGGGCCAAGGGTAGAATGATATGGTTAGGTTCCGTGTTCCCACACAAATCTCATCTCAAGTTGTAATACCCATGCATCAAAGGAGGGACCTGGTGGGAAGCGATTGCATCTTGGGGGCTGTTTCCCCCATGCTATTCTTATAATAGTGAGGGAGTTCTTACAATATCTGATTGTTTAAAAGTGGCACTTCCCCCTTCACTCTTTCTCTTTTCTGCCACCAACTAAAAACATGCTTTGTTTCTTCTTTGCCTTCTGCCATGATTGTAAGTTTACAGAGACCTCCCAAGCCATATGGAACTATGAGTTAGTTAAACCACTTTTCTTGTAAATTATCCAGTATTGGGTAGTACTTTATAGCAGGGTGAAATATACTAATACACCCCACTATATGTTTTTGTTTTCTTTGTCGAAGATCAGCTGGCTGTAAGTATTTGGCTTTATTTCTGAAATAGCTTTTCTATTGCATTGGACTACATGCTTATTTTTATAACAGCACCATGCTGTTTTGGTAACTAGAGCCTTGTAGTATAGTTTTAAGTTGGGTAATGTGATGCCTTCAGGTTTGTCCTTCTTGCTTAGTCTTGCTTTTGCTATGTAGACTCTTTTTTGTTTCTATATAAATTTTAGAATTTCTTTTCTAGTTCTGTGAGGAATAATGACAGTATTTTGATGGAAATAATTGCATTGAATTTATAGATTGCTTTTGGCAGTATGGTCATTTTCACACTATTGATTCTACCTATCAGTGAGCATGGGATGTGTTTCTATTTGTTTGTGTCATCTATTATTTCTTTCAGCAGTATTTTGTAGTTTTTCCTATAGAGATCTTTTACCTCCTTAGTTAGGCATATTCTTAAGTATTTTTTTTTTGCAGCCTTTGTAAAAGGAATTGAGTTATTGATTGGATTCTCAGCTTGGTCATTGCTGATGTATAGAAGTGCTATGGATTTGTGTACATTGATTTTGTAACCTGAGACTTTACTAAATTTATTTTTCAGATCTAGGAGCTTTTTGAACATGTCCTTAGGGTTTTCGAGGTATACAATCATATCTTTGGCAAACAGTAACAGTTTGACTGCCTTTTTAACTATTTGGATGTCCTTTATTTCTTTCTTTCGTCTGACTGCTCTGGCTAGAACTTCCAGTACTATGTTAAATAGATGTGGTGAGAGTGGGCCTCTTGTCTTGTTCTAGTTTTCAGGAGGAATGCTTTCAATTTTTCCCCGTTCAGTATAATGTTAGCTTTGGATTCGTCAAAGATGACATACCTTAAGATATATCACTTCTATGCTGATTTGCTGAAGGCTTTAATAATAAAGGGATGGTGGATTTTGTCAAATGCTTTTTCTGCATCTATTGAGATGATCACATGATATTTGTTTTTAATTCTGTTTATGTGGTGTATCACATCTATTGACTCATGTATATTAAATCAGTCCTGCATCCCTGATATAAAACCAACTTAATCATGGTCGATTATACTTTTGATATGCTGTTGGACTTGGTTAAATTGTTCTTTGTTGAGAATTTTTGCATCTATGCTCATAAGGAATATTGATTTGTATTTTTTGTTGTTGTTGTTATGTTTTTTTCCTGTTTTCAGTATTAGGGTGATCCTGGCTTCACAGAATAACTTAAGGATAATTCCTTATTTCCCTGTCTTTTGCAATAATTTCAGTAGAATTGCTACTTGGTACCAATTATTTAAATGTCTGATATAATTCAGCTGTGAGTCCATCCAGTCCTGGACTTTTTTTGTTGGCAATTTCTTTTTTATTACGGTTTCAGTATTACTGCTTGTTATTTGTCTGTTCAGAGTTTCTATTTCTTCATGGTTTAATTTAGGAAGGTTGTACATTTCCAGGAATTTATTCATCTCTTTTAGGTTTTCTAGTTTGTGCACATAAATGTCTTCATAGTAGTCTTGAATAATCTATTGTATTTCTGTGGTATTGGTTGTAGTATCACCCTTTTTATTTCTAATTGAGCTTATTTGGATCTTCTCTCTTTTCTTCATGGTTTGTCTTGCTAATGGTCTATTGACTTTGTTTATTCTTTCAAAGAACCAATATTTTGTTTTATTTATTTTGTGTATTTTTGTTTTAATTTTATTTAGTTCTGCTCTGATCTCTGTTATTTCCCTTTTTTTTCTGCTGTGTCTGGGTTTGGTTTGTTCTTTCTCTAGCTCATTGATGTGTGAGCTTGGATTGTCTATTTGTGCTGTCTCAGACTCTTTGATGTAAACATTTAATGCTATGAACTGTCCTTTTAGCACCACTTTTGGTGTATCCCAGAAGTTTTGATAGGTTGTGTCACTATTATCATTCAGTTCAAAGAATTTTTTAATGTCCATCTTGATTTTATTGTTGACCCAAAGATCATTCCAGAGCAGCTTATTTAGTTTCCATATGTTTGCATAGTTTTGAGGATTCCTTTTTGAGTTAATTTCCAATTTTATTCCAACATGGTCTGAGAGAGTACTTGATATAATTTATATTTTTTTACATTTATTGAGACTTGTTTTGTGGCCTACTATATGGTTTATCTTGGAGAATGTTCCATGTACTGATGGAAATAATGTATATTCTGAAGTTATTGGGTAGAATGTTCTGTAAATGTATGTCAAGTCCATTTGTTCTAGGGTATAGTTTAAGTCTATTGTTTCTTTATTGATTTTTGGTCTTGATGACCTATCTAGTATTGTCAGTGGAGTATTAAAGTTCCTCACTATTATTGTGTTGTTGTCTATCTGATTCCTTAGGTCTAGTAGTAATTGCTTTATAAATTTGTGAGCTATAGTGTTAAGTGCATTTATATTTAGGATTGTGATATTTTCCTATTGAACTAATCCTTTTATCATTATATAATGTTACTCTTTTGTTAACTGTTGTTGCTTTGAAGTCTGTTTTGTCTGATATAAGAATAGCTACTCTTACCAGGTTTTGGTTTATATTTGCATGGAATATCTCTTCTTACCCCTTAACCTTAAGTTTATGTGAGTTCTGATATATTAGTTGAGTCTCTTGAAGACAGAAGATACTTGGTTTGTGGGTTTTTTATCCATTCTGTTATTCTGTATTTTATAAATGGAGATTTAGGCCATTTACATTCAAAGTTAGTATTGAGATGTGAGGTACTGATCTATTCATCATGCTAGTTTCTACCTGAATTCTTTTTGTTGTTGTTGTTGTGTTTTTAGGCCTTGTGTGATTTATGCTTTAAGGAGGTTCTATTTTGAGGTTTTGTTTCAAGATTTAAAACTCGTTTCAGCATTTCTTGCAGTGCTGGCTTGGTAGTGGTAAATTGTCTCAACATTTATTCATCTGAAAAAGACTTAATCTCTTCTTTATTTACGAAGCTGAGGTCCAATGGATACAAAATTCTTGGCTAATAATTATTTTGTTTAAGGAGACTAAAGATAGGACCCTAATTCCTTCTGGCTTGTAAGTTTTCTGCTGAAACATCTGCTGTTAATCTTATAGGTTTTCCTTTATAGGTTATCTGATGCTTTTGCCTCACAGCTCTTAAAATTCTTTTTCTCATCTTGACTTTAGATAACCTGATGAGTACGTGCCTAGGTGTTGATCTTTTTATGATGAATTTCCCAGGTATTATTTGAGCTTCTTGTATTTGGAAGTCTAGATCTCTAGCAATGCCAGGGTAGCTTTCCTTGATTATTCCCTAAAATAAGTTTTTCAAACTTTTAGATTTCTCTTCTTTTTCAGTAACACCAATTATTCTTCGGTTTGGTTATATAACATAATCCCAAATTTCTTGGAGACTTTGTTAATTTTTAAATTATTTTTTCTATGTCTTTGTTGATTGGGTTGCTTTGGAAGCCTTGTATTTAAGCTCTGAAGTTTTATCTTCTACTGGTTAGATTCTATTACTAAAACTCTTCAGTGTATTTTGCATTTTTCTAAGTGTGTCTTTTGTTTTCAGAATTTGTGATGGTCTTTTCTTGGTGATATATACTTCTCTGGTTACTTTTCATCCATACCCTGTAATTTAAAAAAATATATATTTCATTTGGTTTTCACCTTTTTCAGGTACCTCCTTGAGTAGCTTAATAATCAACATTCTGATAATTTTTTATCTGGCAATTCAGAAATGTTTTTGGTTTGGAACCATTGCTGAAGAGTTAGTGTAATATTTTGAGAGTGCTATAAAAACTTGTTTTGTCATATTACCAGAATTACTTTAGTTCTAATTTAGGTAGACTATTTCAGTGGAAAGATCTGAAACTCAAGAGCTGCTGTTCAGAATTTTGTCCCTTGATTTGGTGCTACCCCCTCACCCTAGGGATGGGACTTCCTGACAGCCAGAATGCCAGTGATTGTTATTGCCCTTCTGGATTCAGCCACCCAGTGAGGCTACAAGACTCCAGGCTGGTGCCAAAGAATGTCTTCAAAGAGTCCTTTGATGTAATCCATCTTCACATCTCTCAGCTGTGGATACCAGCACCTGCTCTGGTGGAGGTGGCAGGGGAGCGAAGTGGACTCTGTGGGAGTCCTTGATTATAGTTTTGTTCAGTGTGCTGGTTTTCTTGAATACTGGTTATGCTAGCAGTGAAGTTGTCATGTGGATAGACTCAGGACCTCTGGTTAGCCAGGGTGTTGCAGGTGGTGGAATTAGTTGTTATTTTCTTCTTCTTTGGAGCAGTTTGTTCTGTTATGTGTTGCTGTAATCACTTAAATGGATTGGCCTCCTGCCAGGAGGTTGTGCTTTCAAGCTGCAGTAATAGAAGGGGGATTAAAATTATTTTCTTTTTTCTTTCCAATTTTGTTGCCATTTATTTCTTTCTCTTGTCTGATTGCTCTAGCTTGGACTCCAGTACTATGTTGAATAACAGTAGTAAAAGTGGGCATGCTTGTCTTGTTCCAGATGTTAAAGTCTTTCAGTTTTTCCATACTTAGTATGAAAATAGCTGCCAGTCTGTCATTTATGACTTTTATTGAGTTGAGGTATGTTCATTCTACACCAAATTTTTGAAGGGCTTGTTCATGAATGGATGTTGAATTATATCAAATGCTTTTTTTTTTTTTAAACATCAGTAGAAATGATCATATGTTTTTCTCCTTCTTTCTGTTTCTATAATGTATCACATTGACTGAACCATACTTTTAATCCCTGGGATAAATCCAACTTGCTCAAGATGAATAATCTCTTTAATACATTGTTGAATTCAGTTTACTAGTATTTTGGTGAGGATTTTTGCATCAATGTTCGTTAGGGATATTGGCCTGTAGTTTCCGTTTTTGATTTGTCTGTGTCTGCTTTTGGTATCAGGGTAATACTGGCCTCAGAATGAGTTTTGAAGTGTTCCCTCTCCATTTATTTTTTAGAATAGTTTGAGTAAGATTTGTGTTGGTTCTTCTTTAAAAGTCTGGTAAAATGCAGCAGTGAAGCCATCGAGTCTTGAGCTTTTCTTTAATGGGATACTTTTTACTATGGTTTTTGTCTCATTGCTTGTTATTGGTCTCTTCAGGTTTTGAATTTCTTTATGGTTCAATCTTGATAGGTTGTATGTTCCCAGGAATTCATTTCTTCTAGGTTTTCTAATTTATTGGCATATAATTGTTTATATTAGTCTCAAATAATCTTTTGAATTAGTGGAGTATTAGTTGCAATGTAACCTTTTAATCTCTGACTTTGAGTCTTTTATTTTTTTCTTAGTTTCGGTAAAGGTTTGTCATTTTGGTTATCTTTTCAAAAATTGAACTTGTCGTCACATTAATTTTTTGTAATATTCTTTTGTTTTAATGTCACTAATTTTTTATCTGATAGTTATTAGTTCTTTTCTTCTACTTATATTTATTTGGCTTGCTCGTTCTTCTCTAGTTCTTTAAGACCCATCAGTAGGTTGTTTATTTGAAGTATTTCTACTTTTTAAATATAGTCACTTATTGCTATAAACTTTTATCTTAGTACTGCTTTTACTGTATTCCTTTGGTTTTAGTATGTTTTGGTTTAATTTTTATTTGTTTCAAGAAATTTTTCTCTTTTCTTTTTAATTTCTCCCTTGGCCCACTGCTCATTCAAGAACATATTGTTTAATTTCCATGTGTTTGTATACTTTGCAAAGTTTCTGTTATTATTGATTTCCAGCTTTGTTTCATTGTGGTCAGAGAAGATGCTTGATATTATTTCAATTTTTTGAATGTTTTAAGACTTATTTTGTGACCTAAAATGTGGTCTCTTTTTGGGAATGATTCATGTGCTGTGGAAAAGAGTGTGCATTTTGCAGCTAATGGATAAAATGTTCTGTAAATATCTGTTAGGTCTATTTGGTCTATAGTGCAGATTAAATCCCATGTTTCTTTATTGATTTCCTGTCCAAATATTCTCTCTAATACTGAAAGTGGGATGTCTTTAGCTACTATTGTATTGAGGTCTATCTCTCTCTTTAGGTCTAGTAATAAGTACTTTATATATCAGGATGCTTTATTATTGAGTGTGTATATATTTATGTTTGTCATATTATTGTGCTGAATTGACTCCTTGTGCTGAATTGACTCCTTTATCATTATATACAGACATTCTTTGTCTTTTTTTATAGTTTTTGTCTTGAAATTTATTTTATCTGACATAAGTATAGCCAATCCTGTTTTTTTTCTTTGGTTTCCATTAGCATGAGTCTTTTCCATCCCTTAATTTTCAGCCTGTGCATGTCTTTACAGGTAATGTGTGTTTCTTGTAGGCAACAGATCAATGAGTCTTGGGTTTTTTTGTTGTTGTTGTTGTTGTTTTTTTAAATCCATTCAGCCATTCTATGCCATTTCATTGCAGAGTTTAGTCCATTTACATTCAATGCTATTATTGATAAATAAGAAATTTTTCCTGCCATTATTTTATTTGCCTTCTGGTTGTTTTGTAGTATTCTCTTCTTTCTTTCCTTCCTTCCTGTCTTCTTTTTAATGAAGGTGATATTTTTTATGGTAGTATGCTTTAATTTCTTGTTTTTTATTTTTTCTGCATCTATTGATTATTTTTTGATATGAAGTTACCATGAAGCTTGCATATAACATCTTATAACTCATTATTTTAAATTGATCACAATTTAAGACTGATTGCAAAAATGAAAAAACTATAATAACTACCCAAGAAGCATAGAGAAAATAATAAAAATTATACACTTTAACTTAATCCTCTCTGCTTTCTAACTTTTTGTTGTTTTTATTTATGTCTTGTTAGACTATGTCTCAAAAAGTTGTTGTAGTTATTATTTTTGATAGGTTCATCTTTTTTTCTTCCTACTCAAGATATAAGTAGTTTACACACCTCAATTACAGTGTCATAATGTTCTATACTTACCATCACCAGTGAATTTTTTTTACCTTTAGACGATTTCTTATTGCTTATTAATATCCTTTTCTTTTATGCTGAAGAACTCTCTTTAGCATTTCTTGTAGTATAATTTTGGTGTTGGTGAAATCCTTTGGCTTTTATTTGTCTGGAAAAGTCTTTTTCTCTCCTTAATGTTTGAAGGGTATATTCACTGAATATACTATTCTGGGAAAAAAGGTTTTTCTTCAGTACTTTAAATATGTCATGCCACTTTCTCTTGGCTCATAAGGTTTTCACTGAGAAGTCTGCTGTCAGATATGTTGAAGCTCCTTTGTATGTGATTTGTTTCTTTTCTCTTGCTTCTTTAAGGGTGATTTTAAATCTTTGACCTTTGGTTGATTATTACATGTCTTGAGGTAGTCTTATTTGGATTAAATCTGTTTGGTAGAAAAGTCTCTTATTTTGGAGATAAGGAAACCCAAGCTCATGGAGATCAGTACTTTCTTAACATCATATAGCTTGTTATTATGATTTGAACAGAATCCCTATGTTTTAATTAGACATAGGGTATAAATACTGATTAACTACTTTTTATACCCTACCTTTTATAAATACTGATTAACTACTTTTTAAAATGTTTTGTGGTTACATAAAAATTAATTTAAAAGTACAGAGAGTTGGCTGGGCACGGTGGCTCATGCCTGTAATCCCAGCACTTTGGGAGGCCAAGACGGGCGGATCACGAGGTCAGGAGATCGAGACCATCCTGGCTAACATGGTGAAACCCCATCTCTACAAAACATACAAAAAATTAGCCAGGTGTGGTTGCAGGCGCCTGTAGTCCCAGCTGCTTGGGAGGCTGAGGCAGGAGAATGGAGCGAACCCTGGACGCGGAGCTTGCAGTGAGTTGAGATCGCACCACTGCAGTCCAGCCTGGGCGACAGAGTGAGACTCTGTCTCAAAAAAAAAAAAAAAGTACAGAGAGTTGCCACTTACCCCTTTTTTCCTGTGGTTTTCCCTGTGATACACTGTTAGAAAAAGATTGGCATTACTTACATTTTCATTAGTGTGGAATAATTGTTACACTACATGAATCAATATTTATTCATTATTATTAAAGTCCATAATCTACATCAGAGTTCACTCTTTGTTTTGTGTATCCTGTGTGTATTGACAAATAAGTGATATGTGTCACCATTACTGTGACATACAGAATAGTACTGCTGCCCTAAAACTCTTCTGTGTTTCATCTATTCATTCCTCCCTTTCTCCCCACATATCCCTGGCAACCACTTATCTCCATGTTTTTACCTTTTTGAGAATATTATGTGAATATTATCTGGTTGGAATCATATAGTATATAGCTTTTTCAGATTGGCATTTTTCACTTGGCAATATGCTTTTGACATTATTCAAAGTGTTTTCCTGTCTTACCAGTGCATATTTTATTACTGAAAAATAGGCCACTGTATGGATATGCCACACCTTGTTTATCAATTCATCTATGGAAGGACATTTCAGTTGCTTCAAAGTTCTGCCAATTACAAACAAAGCTGCTGTAAACATTTGTGTGTGTATTTTTTTTTCATGCGTGTGTGGACATAACATTGCAACTCATTTGGGAAAATACCAAGGAGTGTGATTGCTAAATCCAAACTGTCTTCCAAAGTGGCTGTACTGTTTTGTATTCCCACCAACAATGAATGCACATTTCCGTTGTCCCACATCTTAAACAGTATTTGGTGTTGCCATTGATTTGTATTTTAGTCATTCTGATCAGTCTTTAGTTGTATCAAGTTGTTGTTTTAATGTTTAATTCCCTAATAACACATGATTTTGATCACCTTTATATGTTCTTATTTGTTATCTGTATATCTTTTTTTATTAAGCTCAACAATTTTTTTTTTCTTGTTTAGAGAACTTTTTTTTTTATAATTTATGTTCTAGGGTACATGTGCACAATGTGCAGGTTTGTTACATATGTATACACGTGCCATGTTGGTGTGCTGTACCCATTAACTAGTCATTACATTAGTCCTAATGCTATCCCTCCCCCCTCCCCCAACACCACAACAGGCCTCGGTGTGTGATGTTCCCCTTCCTGTGTCCAAGTGTTCTCATTGTTCAATTCCCACCTATGAGTGAGAATATACGGTGTTTGGTTTTCTGTTCTTGCAATAATTTGCTGAGAATGATGGTTTCCGGCTGCATCCATGTCCCTACAAAGGACATGAATTCATCCTTTTTTATGGCTGCCTAGTATTCCATGGGGTATATGTGCCTCATTTTCTTAATCCAGTCTGTCGTTGATGGACATTTGGGTTGGTTCCAAGTCTTTGCTATTGTGAATAGTGCCACAATAAACGTACATGTGTATAATCGTATAAACGTATTAAACATATAAACGTATAATCCTTTGGGAATATACCCAGTAATGGGATGGCTGGGTCAAATGGTATTTCTAGTTGTAGATCCTTGAGGAATCACCATACTGTTTTCCACAATGGTTGAACTAGTTTACAGGCCCACCAACGGTGTAAAAGTGTTTCCATTTCTCCACATCGTCTCCATCACCTGTTGTTTCCTGACTTTTCAATGATTGCCATTCTAACTGGTGTGTGATGCTCTCATTGTGGTTTTGATTTGCATTTCTCTGATGACTAATGATGATGAGCATTTTTTCATGTGTCTATTGGCTGCATAAATGTCTTCCTTTGAGAAGTGTCTGTTCATATCCTTTGCCCACTTTTTGATGGGGTTGTTTGTTTTTTTCTTGTAAATTTGTTTGAGTTCTTTGTACATTCCAGATATTAGCGCTTTGTCAGATAAGTAGCTAGAGGCATCACACTACCTGACTTCAAACTATACTACAAGGATACAGTAGCCAAAACAGCATGGGACTGGTACCAAAACAGAGATATAGACCAATGGAACAGAACAGAGGCCTCAGAAATAATAGCACACATCTACAACCATCAGATCTTTGACAAACCTGACAAAAACAAGAAATGGGAAAAGGATTCTCTATTTAATAAATGGTGCTGGGAAAACTGGCTAGCCATATGGAGAAAGCTGAAGCTGGATCCCTTCCTTACACCTTATACAAAAATTAATTCAAGATGGATTAGAGACTTAAATGTTAGACCTAAAACCATAAAAACCCTAGAAAAAAACTTAGGCAATACCATTCAGGACATAGGCATGGACAAGGACTTCATGTCTAAAACACCAGAAGCAATGGCAACAAAAGCCAAAATTGGCAAATGGGATCTAGTTAAACTAAAGAGCTTCTGCACAGCAAAAGAAACTACCATCAGAGTGAACAGGCAACCTACAGAATGGGAGAAAATTTTTGCAATCTGTATATCTTTAGTAAAGTGTTCAGATCTTTTAAACATTTCTTAGTGGGGTTGTTTTCTTATTATTAAATATTTTAAAGTATAGCTTTTATATATAAGTTCATTGTAGTTTTCATATGAATTTCCCTAATGACTTAATTCAGTTTTGAATTTTAGTCTTTTACCTCATTCTCCTTATGTCGATACCTTTTATATACTCTAACAAATTAAAAATGGGCATCAGTCGCTAAAAAAAGCATTCTTGAATATCACCATCTTTAAGAACAAACATCAACATAGAACAACCATTTTATGAGTCATAAGTCAAGTGCTATACTAAAGACTCCTATTTTTCCCCCTGTTGTTTGATATAGCCTTAACTATTTAAAAGTTTTCACATGTGAGATATCTTTATTAATAAATGTCAAATGGACACATTGAGGGGAACAACACACACTGGTGCATCTCAAGGTGGGGGAGGAAGAACATCAGAAAGAATAACTAATAGATTTCGGGTTTAATACCTAGATGATCAGTTGATCTGTTCAATGTACCACCACAGCACACATTTACCTTTTGTAACAAACCTGCACCATCCTGCACATGTACCCAGGAACTTAAAACAAAAGTTGAAAAAATAAAAAATAAATAAAAAATAAGTGTCAATTGGAAATGCTTGGAGTAAAGGTCATGTTATCAGATGGTTTTGATGTTTTTACTATTGCAAGTCACTGAAATTGAATCATGAAGTGCCATATTTTGAAAGACTAACAAAGGCCTCAAGGGTAGCACCACAAAAAACAAACAAACAAACAAAAAAACACAGCATAGTATTTAAGAACTGGGTACATCTGTGTGGTTTTGAAATAATGCCTCTGAAAAAACATATTTAAAAGGTTCTGAGTGACAAAAATCACAAGCACTGACATTTGGTAAGCTACTATTTCACGGTCTTTATTCTTCATAGAATAAAGCTGAGTTGAGAATATGTGTTTATCACCATAGCAATTCTACCATTCATAAAAATGGACTTATAAAGTACAACATATTGATTATCTCCAAAAGCAAGAGCACCTGTTTTCTGTGGTAGACTATTACATTTGTATTCAGAAAAAACAAATCCAAACAATAAAAGAACAGTTTCTCAAGAACAGCACCGTATGAAACTGTCCTTGATGGATCTTCTTTTTTTCTGTGCACTCTAATGGAGCACAGAACTACTCCAGATGATACAAATGGAACTTGTCTGCATGGCCACAGAGGAAGGCTCTGAAAGCATAAGCATCCCCAGAAGAGGATAAAAAATGACGTATTTTAAAACACATATTTAATGCTATTTCTCAAAGTTGCTTTTGTTTGACTCTTTACATCAGATTTTATTGAGCTAAACTAAGATCATTTTATATATTTCAGATAGGCCAGAGAAAGTCATATTAGTTTTATTAACATTAAATATCAAGAACACACACACAAACGCAAGTGGCTTAAATTTATATAACGTTTGAGTCATAGGACCATTATTCATCACCTGGTTTAAATTTACTTTACGGAGGAAATTGTAGAAATATCCTACATAGTTTCTGAAAAAGATTGCATTGAAAAGATAGTTCAGGACATATTTTTCGTTGTGGTTCTTAAATCTAAAACTGTAAAACCATTAAAATAGCTTGTATTACTTTAAAATAAGAAGACAAAAACATGAGAAAGTTAGCAAGTGTGGCAAAATTTGTCAAAGTATGTATAAATAAATATACATTTCAGGAAATGGAATGCATCTCAAAGAACTTAGTAAATTATTTTTCTTTTTAAGCTTTTCTTTCCTGACTTTAATGATCTTATTCTGTACATTTCAATATTTTGTAACATGGTTGCAGTGCTGGATATCACTTTACAGTTTTTACTGTATTATAAAGGCTTTTATTCTTGCTTTATATGGTCAATATTTTGAGGAAGCACATTTTAGACTCTGTTTTCTTCAGTAATGTGTGCCCTGCTAGATTTGAAAAAGTACCAATGTTATCTTTGATTTTATGATGTGATATTCTGTTAGAAAAAGATTGGCTTTGCAGTTTCTGGCTCATAGTAAGTGATACAGATATTTAGGAATGCATAAAGGAATGTGTTCTAAAGTGAATGCATGCATGGATAAATCACTGCAGGTAAGGTCATAAGAGAAACTTAAATGCTATTTTCAGAAATGATTCTTGGGAAAACCATTTAAGCATATGAGATAGTATTGAAGTGAGGCAAAAGCAATGTTTTTATTCCAATATGAGTATAACGTACACCAGTACAAAGTAAATGATTGTATGAGTCAGACAAATAGTAGGAAAAATTAATCATATTTGAGTGAAACAACTACTTGAAGCAGTGGTGTTTCATTCTCTCATGACATCTTCTGAATATATTATTATTGTTTTCTTCATTTAAGTGACCCTGACCACCAATTAAGTACACAAGGTTTTTAGCCAGAAAGGCCTGATTTCAAATTCCAGTTTTTACCGGCGTTGTGATCTTGGGCAAGTTAGAGAACCTTTGTGAACCTCTGCTTCTCCACTTGTAATTTAAGGATACTATTAGTCACCACGTAAGATTGTCATAAGGAATAAAATGAGATAATATGTGCACTTGTAGTAGGCACTGAAGACATTGTAGCTACTGTTATTTTTGAGGAACATGATTATTATCCTATAATTTCCCACCTTTTTCTTCCTTACTCACAACATCATTCTGTCCCATACTCCAGTCTGTCTCTATGTATTTGATGTTTTCCTTTGCATCACTACTTAGGCCTTGGCCCCCTTCTCATCTGAGAATCAAGTCCTAACTCTTCAACCCGCCTTTTCCTCCCAATTCTCTGGAAACTTTTGAGAAATAAACTGTTTAGGTATCTCTTATACTTAGCTTTCCATATTGAAAGACTTCTTCGGCTGGAGTGAAAGCACTATGGATGCAGATATAAACCCTTCCTAAGTAGTTAGCATTTTGAAATAACCTGTTGCAACTCTTCTCAAGTGGAGATGCTGAGAGGGCTGAATCAAAATCAACTAAAACTTATAAGTACATTCATGGGCTCCACACTCAGATATTTTAATTTGGTGGATCAATAGTTGAATCAGGGAACCCTGTTTTAAAAGAAAGAGAAATGTACTTAGTGTAATGGTGTGCGCCTGTAGTCCCAGCTACTTGGGAGGCTAAGACAGAAGGATTGCTTGAGCTCAGGAGTTTAAGTACAGCCTGGGCAAGTAAAAAGAGACAGAGAGAGACAAATAAAAATGCCACTCCAGGTGATTTTCATGTATAGAAAGGTTTAAGAACAAATTGTCTATTCTATTTAATCAGCCTAGAAAAACACATCCAGTAAATACCCTGCAATACGAATGTCCATGCACCTAATAACACTTCCAAGCAACTGAATTCATGTGTTTAATACTATTACTGTGTTGTGTATTACAAAAGCAGCATGGTAGTGAAGAACTTGTGTGGGTTTTGGTGCCAGACAGACCAGGATTCAACTCCCAACATAAAATAGATATAATAATGTCTATCCTGCATGGTTCTTGTGAAAAGAGTTGAACATTTAGTATTTGTGTAAAGTGTTAAAAAGTAATAGTTACACCAGAACTGTTAGCTGTTTTGTATTACTATTTGTTTCTAAATCGTTTTTTGGCTTGTCAGATATGAGATGCTGTAGTTGAATTGAAATATTGGGTCCAGGAAGTCTTAGCCAGAGCGATCAGGAAAAAGAAAGAAATAAAAGGCATCCAAATAAAACAAGAAGTCAAACTATTTCTCTTTGCTGATGATAATATTCTATACATAGAAAATCTTAAAACCTCAACCAAACAACTACTAGAACTGATAAACACTTTTAGAAAAGTTTTAGGAAAAAAAAAATCAATGTACAAATATCAGTAGTATTTCTATACACCAATAACTTCCAGGTTGAGAGTCAAATCAAGAACACAAATCCATTTACAATAGCCACAAAGAAAATGAAATACCTAGGAATATAGAAAACCAAGGAGGTGAAAGATATCTCTAAGGAGAATTACAAAACACTGCGAAAAGATATCAGAGACAACACAAATAAATGGAAAAGTATTCCATGTTCATGGATTGGAATAATCAATATCATTAAAATTGCCTTGCTGCTCAAAGAAATTTATAGATTCAACCCTGTATCTATCAAACTATCTATATTATTGTTCACAGAAATAGAAAAAAAAACTGTTATAAAATTCACATGGATCCAACAAGAAAACTCAAATAGTCAAAGCAATCCCAAGCCAAAAGAGGAAAGGTGGAGGCATCACAGTGACTGACTTTAGACTATACTCTAAGGCTATAGTAACCAAAACAGCATGATACTGGTAGAAAACCAGACACATAGACCAATAGAACATAACAGAAAACTCAGAAATAAAGCCACACACTTAACAATCATCTGATCTTCAACCAGGCTGACAAAAAGAAGCAATAAGGAAGAACTTCGTATTCAATAAATGGTGCTGAGCTAACTGGCTAGTCATAGGCAGAAGAATGAAACTGGATCCTTTACCATATACAAAAATTAACTCAAGATGAAATAAAGATGTAAATGTAAGACATCAAACTATAAAAACCTCAGAAGGAAACATAAAAAATAACCTTCTCAACATCAGCCTTGACAAATAATTTTTGTCTAAGTCCCCAAAAGCAATTGCAGCAGAAACATAGCTTAAAAAATGAGACCTAAATTAAAAGGTTCTGCACAGAAAAAAAAAAAAAATCCACAGAGTAAACAGACAACCTACAGAATAGTAGAAAATATTTGCAACCTACGCATCTAACAAACGTCTAATATCCAGATTCTGTAAGAAACTAAAAGAAATCAACAAGAGAAAAACAACCCTATTAAAAAACGAGCAAAGGACATGAACAGATGCTTTTCAAAAGCAGACATACAAGCAGCCAACAAACATATGAAACAGTTCTCAGCATCGCTAGTCATCAGAGAAATGCAAATCAAAACCACAATGTGATACTATATCATACCACTTAGAAAGAATGGATTTAGAAAGAATTGATATTATTGTTAAATCCAAAAAAAAAAAAAAAAAAAAAAAAAACACACAGATGCTGGCAAGGTTGTGGAGAAAAGCAACGTTTATACACTGTTGATGGGAATGTAAATTAGTTCAGCCACTAATCTCAAAGATCTTCAAAGAGGGCTACCATTCAACGCAGCAATCCCATTACTTGATATATACCTCAAAGAAAAGAGATCATTCTACCGAAAAGATACATTCACTTATATGCTCATTTCTATGTTGTTTATAATAACAAAGATGTGGAATCAACTTAGGTATCAATCTATGGTGGATTGGATAGAGAAAATGTGGTACATATACACAACGGAACACTATGCAGCCACAAAAAATAATAAAATAATGTCCTTTCTAGCAACCTGGATGCAGATGGAGGCCACTATCCTAAGAAAATTTACACAGGAACTGAAAACCAAGAATCACATGATCTCACTTATAAGTGAGAGCTAAACATTAGACACACATGAACATAAACATAGGAACAATATACACTGCAGACTCCTGGGGGAGGGAGGGATAGGCGTGCAGGTTGGCAACCTCCTATTGGGTACTATTGCTCACTATTTGGGTGCAATATAACCATGCAAATAAGGTGCACATGTACCCCCTAGATCTAAAATAATAGTTGAAAAAAATTTAAAAAGGAATACAAATAGAAAAGAAATATGTGGTCCAAGTCTTCACCTGCTTCTGCATCTTCAACTTGGCTATCACTTTAATGTATTTCCCTGACCCTGGATTGGAGCTTGGCTTTGTAACTTGCTTTGATCAATAGGGTACTATAGGGCATAATGCAATACAAGGGCTTGGGATTGCTTGCATGATTCAACATACACTCTTATATCTATTAACATCACAAAGAGAACATTCCCCACTTAATCTATTTATCCAAGGAAGATGAGGGACACTTGGATTAGAGTTTCCCAAGGGACTTGGTAAACTGCAGCTTGAAGAACAGCCACATAGCTTCAACAGCCAATCCAAGCCTAGATCAACTAACTCCCAGCTGAACCCTAGCCACATGTAAGTCTATCTGAGATCAGCAGAACTGTCTCAGTCATTGCAGCCTGAAGCAAAGCCACCTACGATGACTTGCAGAACTATAGAAATAATTTTTTTTCTAAAATATTGAGTTTGGAGATGGTTTTTAAAGCAACCTTATTGTGATAGATAGTCAGCCTGTGCAGATGATTTTGTCTCTTTCCAGTGATAATCTGAGTTTAGCAATCTGTCAAAAACCCAGAAAAAAGCAAAATATATATATACACACACACACACACACACAAAACTAAGTAAAAAACAAAGTTCTTACTTTTTAGCAAGAGTACCTGCCATTTCTGTTGATTTAGTAGGAGTGGTAATTCTGTATTCGTATAGAGTTATGCTGCTGTAAAGCACTCTTTGAATACTGCATAGGCATTATTTTATGCCTATGTTTGGGTGCATTTTTTAGTTTTGAAGTGTATAGATCTTGCAGAAAATACTGGGGCTGTGCCTCCAGCTGCCCGATTCCATTGTGTATTGTTGTCCAAGATATGGACAAATAAATGAAACTCCTCATGAAAATAGTGTACAGAAAATAGAGGGCCCAGAGGGCCAAAAGGATATTACCTAGCATTGATTGTGAGAAATGAGCAGTAAAAGAAAAAAGAAAATATAATTGGAGGCCATAAATCAGTAGAAATTGTATTGCACGTGTTCCACATTTTATTGTATGTCGATAAGCAATCCAGTTGTTTCAAACTCTTTGTTATTTTAAGTATAGCTATGATAAACATTCTCACTGTTGCCTCTCTCTACATGTAAGGGTTTTTCTTTGATACATATCCAAAATTGATATGTTCATGCTTAGTTGTTCTAAATGCTTACAAATTGCTCCCAAGAGTGGCTTTATCAATATATACTTCCACCATCAGTTTATAAAAGATTCCCACCACTCACATATTCACCAACACTAAATACTACCGGAATTTTTATTTTTTATATGATGGTTAGAGAGTGATGCTTCATTGTTTTCGGTTGCATTTCTTTGATTACTTCTGAAGTTTAGCAACTCCTCTTTTACTTTCAATTTTTATTTCAGATATGAAAGTACATGTGCATGTTTGTTACATTGGAATATTGTGTAATATTGAGGTTTGGGGTATGGATCCCATCACTCGGGTAGGGAGCATAGTACCTGATAGGTAGTTTTTCAATCTTTGTCTCCCTCCTTCCCTCCCCATTCTAGTAAACCAATGTTTATTGTTTCCATGTTTATGAGAATTTGTGCTCAAAGTTTAGCAATCTCAGTCAAAATCCCAGGAAATTCTAAAGTTTAAATGTGGAGGTGGAAGACTGTAATCCCATAATAGCCAACACAATATTGAAGGACAGCACAACAAAGTTGGTGAACTGACATTATCTGACTTCAAGACATACTGTAAAGCTATAGTAATTAAAATAGTGTGGTATTAGTAAAAGAACAGACTTAGATCAATGGACCAGAATAGAAAGCCCAGAAACTGACTTCTTTGACAAAGTAAGAAAGGCAATACAATGGAGAAAATATAGTCTTTCCAAAAAATCATGCTGGAACAACTGGTAATTTACATGTAAAATAGTGGATCTAACATCCTTTACAAAATTGACTCAAAATGGATCAGAGATCTAATGTAAAACAGAAAAGTACAAAAATCCTAGAAGATAACATATGAAAAATATCTACCTGACCTTTGATATGGCAATGACTTTAGATATATCACCAAAGACAGAACCCATGAAAGAAAAAAATCATCAGCTAGACTTTATTAAAATTAAAAATCCTGTTTTGTGAAGACACTGTCAACAGTTTTAAAAGGCAAGTCAAAGAATGGGAGAAAGTATTTGCAAAAGACATAACTGAATAAAAGACTGTTATCCAAAGTATAAGAAGATCTGTTAAATCTCAACAATAATAAAAAAAACTGATTTTAAAATGTGCCAAATTATTAACAGACACTTCACCAAGAAGATGACAAATAAGTGTACAAATAGATGTTTTACATTATATGTCATTAGGGAAATGCAAACTAAAACAGCAATGAGATACCACTACACACCTATTAGAATGGCCAAAAAACAGAACACTGACAACACCCAAAGCTGGTGAGGATATAGAGGAATAGAAACTCTCATTTGTTGCTGGTGAGAATGAAAAATGGTGTAGCCACTTTGCAAGACAGTATGGCAGTTTCTCACACAGCTAAACCTACTCTTAACATATGACCTAGCAATCACGGTCCTTGGTATTTACCCCCCTAAAAGATGAAATGTTGTATGTTTCAATTTAGCTAGAAGAGAGGGCATGAAATGTTACACATAGAAATGATCAGTTCTCAAGTTAATGGATACCCCAATACCCTAACTTTATTATTACACATTCCATGCGTGTAACAAAAGCTCAAATGCACTTCATAAGTATGCAAAATATTTTCTATAAGTATAAAAAGAAAAGCTCCTGCACATGAATGTTTATAGAAGCTTTATACATAACTAATAGACCTTGGGAAAATATGGCCTATGATCAGTAGGATACTAAATGTGTGAATGAATAATGGAATATTATTCAGTGCTAAAAGGAAATGAGCTAATAAGTCATGAAAAGACATATAGAAAACTTAAATGAGTATTGTTAAATAAAAGAAGCCAATTAGAAAAAGGTTACATACTGTAGGATTCCAACTATACGACATACTGGAAAAAGCAAAACTATGGAGACAATAAAAGGATTATTGGCTGCCAAGGGTTGAGGAATGGAAGAGATAAAGGGATAGAACAGGGGATTTTTAAGGCAGTGAAAATACTGTCTATGATACTATAATGGTAGATACATGTTATTATTTGTCCAAACCCATAGAATGCCATTTTGAATGAAGCTCTTCAAGTTTTTTTCTATTAACTTAGCTTGTAGCTACTGTTCCTAGCAGCCATCAGAGGTTCACACAGAAGAGAACTGTAACGGATCCACCAGCATGGGTCCCTTTGGGGTGGCCTCACCATCAGGGGTTGAATTGCAGATGCAGCTTCAATTACATACCCATAACGTGAAAGTTTGAGTGGGTTTATTTACTTTTATTTACTTTTAATTACTTATGGATCATCAAACTAGGCCCAGCAGGGCGACCAGATGGGGCAAAGAGTAGCCCTCCATTTCAGGTCTTGTGTAGCCAAAGCAACCTCACAGATGTAGGATGAAGTTTCTCCTATTTACGGGTCATCTGTGGTGAGGTGTACTTATTTCACAGGGTGACATTTTACTGGTGGAAAGGGCAGTTGGACAGTTTGGCAAAAAGCTGGAGTTAAAACAGGGCTCTGTAGAGGGATTTCTGATCTCTCTTGGTCATCCTGGTCCAGGCCTAGGCAGCAATTACCTATGGTTTCTCTGTTATTCCTAAGACAAATGTTCAACACCAAGACTGAACCCAAATGTAAACTATGAACTTTGAGTGATAATGGTTTGTCAATGTAGGTTCATTAACGGTAACAAATGTATCACTTTGGTAGGGGATTTGGTAATTGGGGAGCTTATTGATGTGTGGGGGCGTGTGGTGCATGGGATATCTATGTACCTTCCTCTCAATTTTTCTGTGAAATTAAAACTGCTCTAAAAAATAAAATATTTTGGCCATGTGTGGTGGCTCACACCTGTAGTCTCAGCACTTGGGGAGGCCGAGGTGGGTGGATCACCTGAGGTCAGGAGTTTGAGACCAGCCTGGCCAACATTGTGAAACCCTCTCTACTAAAAATACAAAATTAACCGGGCGTGGGGGCATGTGCCTGTAGTCCCAGCTACTCAGGAGGCTGAGACAGGAGAATCACTTGAACCCGGGAGATAGAGGTTGTAGTGAACTGAGATCATGCCATTGCACTCCAGCCTGGGCAATAAAAGTGAAACTCCATCTCAAAAATAAATAAATAAATAAATAAATAAATAAATAAATAAATAAAATATTATAATTTAAAAAATAAAAATGAAAAAAGCTTAGTGCCATAGAGGCCAAGTGAATGACTTTAAGGAAGAAGAGGTTGCTCAACACTGTCAAATGCTATAATTAAATCAAGGAGAATAAAATCTGAGACAGACCCAGTGCAAAAATTCAGAAGTACAAAAATAATAAAGATCACTTGAACTCAAAAATACGCATTTCCAAAGTATCTACCGTGTTGTGTAAGCCTATGAGAGGTATACATTGCATCTTATGTGTAAAAAAAAAAAGTGGTTTTCCTTCTTCACACTGCTTCTCTGTGTTACTGTAAAAATGTGGCCTGTGTTCTGGTTCCTGAGAGTGTTAAGAGTGACCATCTTATGTCTTTTTTTTCAGCTATAGGAATAAAAATCTTACTCCTTATTATTCTCTATATTAGGATGAAAAATGAATACATAGATTCTCACTTCCTTATAAAAGACATCACTGGTCTACAAGTTACAACAACCCAAATTGGGGAGTAATCATTTTGCATTTAGCATCAACATGTTGCTTCTGTGGAGTATTTAAAAAGCAAACATTGAATCAATTTCCTAAAGGATATCTAATCTCGTAGTTTTTGCCTCAATTGGTTTAAACTTCTAAATTCTAATTCTAGTTTGTAACAGTACAAAATTAAGTTGTTTGGTTCTGAAGCTAGGCTGTCTAATAAGTTTGCCAGTAGTCACAGGTGAATATTTAAATTTAAATTAATTAGAATTTAGCTGGGCACAGTGGATCATGCCTGTAATCCCAGAACTTTGGGAGACGAAGGCAGTTGGATTGCTTGAACCCAGGAGTTTGAGAACAACCTGGGCAACATGGCAAAAACCTGTCTCTGCAAAAAAAAAAAAAAAAAAAAAATTAACCAGGAATCTTAGAGTGCCCCTGTAGTCCCAGCTACTTACGAGGCTAAGATAGGTAGTTCTCTTGAGCCGGACAGGTAGAGATTGAAGTGAGCCGAGATCATTCCACAGTACTCCAGCCTGTACAGCAGAGAGACCCTGTCTCAAAATAATAATAATAAAAAAATAAATACAATTTAAATATTTTTTCTTACTAACATTATCTACATTTCAAATACTCAGTAAACACATGTATCTGTTGATTACTTAAACAGTATATATATAAAATAATATCAATCAATGCAAACATTTTTATTGTAGAGCACTGCCAGAAATATTTGTCTTTGTTCTTTACAAGGATGAGTGATGAATGCTATCTTAGTGCACAAGAATCTAGAAATTCAGTATGCATGGGCATATCTAAACTGGGAATTATTTAATTATTTGCCAAAGATGTCCAAAGATTGCAAATTTTTATATTTTTATATGCTGAAATTTGAGCAAAAACTTAAGCATCAGAATGTTCTATTTTTATTGTACATACATTAACAGAAACTGTAAGCAGGCTTTCATAATTTATAGCCATTTTCATTAAAATCTGTTCATTAATTTCAACAAATTTTCTGTTAATTTTCAAATAATTTCAAAAAATTGTGGCACCTAAAATAATCTCAGCTACTTGTAGGATCTTGATGATAGTAATGTCCAATTTATTCATTATTTCTTTTCAAGGCAATTAAAAATGTCCTAGAAATACATCTAGTTGGAAAGTGAGATCATTTCAAATATCCAAATGAAATATGAAAAATTTTAGTGACTGAGGACCATCAGGGGCATGCAATTTGACAAGGTTAAATATCTTTGAATTTTCATACTTCACAGCAGCTTTACTCATAGCTCTTTTTATTATATGATCATGTGCCTGTGCCAAACTTACGCAACAATTTTTTCTCCTAAAGATACTGCAATACTTTTCTTTGGAATCAGTTTTTTGGGTATTTTATCAAATGAGTTTGTTCTGGAGGCACTAATTAAGTAATCAGATTAGTTGAGTAGGATTTGATAATTGGATATAACTGTGTAAATTTCAAATCTCAGAATTTCTATTTTAAATTGGAGAAATTTAGTAGACATGGATATACAGTCATGCGTCACTTAATAACAGGGATGCATTCTGAGAAACGCATTGTTAGGTGATTTTGATATTGTGCAACTGTTATAGAGCGTATTAGGTTGATACAAAAGTCATCGAGGTGTTTGCCATTACTGCACTAACCTAAATTCTTACATAAACCTAAATGCTATAGCCTACTGCACACCTAGGCTATATGGTATAACCTTTATTCCTACCCTATAAGCCTGTAAAGCATGTGACTGTACTGAATACTGCAGGCAATTGTAACACAACGTATTTGTGTATCTAAATATATCTAAACCTAGAGAAGGTGCAGCAAAAGTATGGTATAGAAGGTAAAAATATGGTACGTCTGTATAAGGTATGAATGGATTTTTCAGGACAGGAAGTCGCTCTGGGTGAATAAGTGAATGGTGAGTGAATGTGAAGACCGAGGACATTATTCTAAACTACTGTGGGCTTAAACATTGTGCATATAGGCTGCCGTAAATTTATTTTAAAAATCTTTCTTCAATAATAAATTCACCTTTGATAAGTGTAAGTTTTATACTTTATAGATGTTTAATTTTAAGCAACCTTTTGACAGTTTTGTAATAACACTTAGCTTAAAACACAAACACATTGTACAACTGAACAAAAATATTTTCTTTCTTTGTGTCCTTATTTGATATTCTTTTCAGTTTAAAACAATTTTTTACTTACTTTAAAAACTTTTTTTCTTAAAAACTAAGTCACAAACACAAACATTAGACTAAGCCTATCCAGAATCTGGATCATCAATATCACTGTCACCCACCTCCACATCTTGTCTCATTGGAAGGTCTTTAGGGGCAGTAACATTCACGGAGCTGTCATCTCCTATAATAACAATTCCTTCTTAGGAAATGTCTCCTGAAGGACTGGCTAAGGCTGTTTTACAGTTAACTTTTTGTGAGTATAAGGAGGATACTCTAAAATAATAATGAAAATATAGTATAGTAAATACATAAACCAGGAACGTTGTTACTTATCATCATTATCAAGTATTATGTACTGTACATAACCATATGACCTATACTTGTGTATGACTGGTGGCACAGAAGTTTTGTTTACACCAATATCACCACCAACATGTGAGTAATGTGTTGTACTACAAAGTTAGCATAACTAGGATGTCACTAGGTGATTCACAGTTTCATTTCCATTAAAATATTATGGGACTATAATTTATATGCAATCTTTCCTTGACAAAAATGTCTTTATGCACCACATGACTGTATCTGAAAAGACAGTTATTTTAAATATTTATAAAAGATATCCTGGGCTGGGTGCGGTGGCTCACGCCTTTAGTAATCTCAGCACTTTGGGAGGCAGAGGCGGGTGGATCACGAGGTCAGGAGACTGAGACCATCCTGGCTAGCATGGTGAAACTCCGTCTCTAATAAAAATACAGAAAAAAAAAAAAATTAGACAGTCGTGGTGGCAGGCGCCTGCAGTCCCAGTTACTCGGGAGGCTGAGGCAGGAGAATGGTGTGAATCCAGGAGGGGAGTTTGCAATGAACCAAGGTCGCCCCACTGCACTCCAGTTTGGGTGGCAGAGCCAGACTCCGTCTCAAAAAAAAAAAAAAAAAAAAAAAAAGATATCCTAAGACTATACAGTGAATTATTTTCTAGTAATGATTCGCTGGAAAGCAGATCTGTTATTTTCAAGATTTCCAGAGAAAACAATGCATATTAATGTTTCTTAAAGTATAGTTTGTGGAACAGTCGTTTCTTTCCAGGTTAGTTAGGTGAGATATGTTGAGTTAGATTTAGAAAAATAAAGGGGGTTAAAGGTTCGTGACCAAATTTATTTGAGAGAAGCTGGGTTAGATAGGTTTTTTTTATTTATTTATTTTTTTAACTGTGGGGCATTCTAGAGCTTTTCAAGTGCTCATGTGCGTTGTGAATCTCCAAAAAGGGTAGGGTAGCGTTGCTCAGGAGCATCTCACAGAACTAATATGTCACCGAATACATTTTGAGAAATTTTAGTACACGTGCTAAAATCATCTGAAAAGAAAAAAAAAAGCAATCATATGTATTAATTGTGTCTAAATTTAATGCTGTATTTTGAATTTTCAAAATTGTATTAAAAAATAAAAAGAACAACAAAATATCATCTAAGAAATCGCTAGTACTCTCTCACAGAAGAAAGGAAGGAAGGATGAAGGAAAAGAGAGTGAAAGAAGGAGTTGTATTATCTGCTAATTTACCAGATTATTTTCTACTTCGATTTTAGAATGTGTACAGTACAGCAAGTTCTTCTTATAATAATTCACTTTTTGAATTAACCATTTTATTAAATTCTCACAGTTTTGTGGGTCAGGAATTTGGACAGGGCTCGGCTGGGTGATTATTTCATTGCACATGTTAATGGGAATCACTTAGTGGCATTCAGCAGGTAGATGAATTGAAATGGAGGGTTTGAGATGGCTTCACTCGCATGTCTGGTGTTTGGTGAGGGTGACTGGAATCTAGCACTGTTGACCAGAGCACCACACATTTGTTCTCTAGCAAGAATACAAATTCTTGCACATATATATTCTTAGAATAGACTTAACAGCATTTATTAATGGCTCCCAATAGTCTAAATAAGAGAAGCTACTATGTAAGATAGAGAAACAAACACAGGCCCAGGAGCCCAGACCAAAAAAGAAATTAGGTCAGGCTTAATGAGATTGAGAATAGGTCCAGAATAAACTGTACAATTTATTACTCTTTGTTGTTTTTGTTTGAATTTCATGTTTATATGTGTTCCTGAAGAGCTCTGTGAATCATCCCTTTGCTATATCATCAAAAGGTCTCCAAATATTTGAAGTAAAAATGGGCTTTTAAAACATCGTGAAATAAATACAAACTTTGCCATTTATTTTTTGAAACTGCACGGTGGTGATATCTTTTTTCATCTTCCAGGATTGGTCTAAATGGAGATTTAATGTTCCAAAGAGGTTATGCTCATCTTCTCAAAATAAACATATTATCTATTACTTCATGTTTGGGTTATAGTTCTTAATTCTCTGTGAATCATCAAAATGCTTTAGGGAAATGCCATTAGTAGAAGGAAGTTCACTTTCCTTGTTTAATAAGTTTTTTTTAAGCCGTGATCTATTTTAAATGAAGAGTTTGTTTGAAAACATGCATTATAGAGATGCAGTCAAAGTACGTGTACTGTAGATAGGAGCTTGAATCATTAGCCAAATGCCATGTTTCTCAAAATATATTTCACATAAAATGAATCTGTAGGACTACTGATGTTTCTCGGGGACATGGTACACTGTTAAAGTTTACAGAACTGAGTACTAGCATCAAGCAGGCTTTTGTTTCTTTTTTTTTACTGCAGGACTTCTGAGTAACTTTAATAGGCAGTGGTTGATAAACAATCATTTAGTAATATGGGAAAGGATTACATCTGACAGAAGTGACTTGTGGGTAGCTGTGTTAGTGTGTGCACAAGACTAAACATATACTTTTTGCAAAATAGAATATACGAGTTTCTTATGTATTCAGTGTAATACCTACACTTTAAGATAATTGAGTGTGAGAAAAGGAGGTTCCTTTGGAAAGTATGCTTTGTTTCAGTCCAATATATCCTTTCATTGAGAATGTGCTGTAGAGGGCTGAAGCTTTGCTGATGAGTACAATGAGGATATTTTGGTACTTTCTTTACTTCAGTTGTGTAGTCCTATCACTCTCTTCTGATTAAGAGCAGTAAAAATATTTTTTTTCAGAGAGAACTTACAACATAATGAATCTGAAAGACATTTTTAGCTCAAGTGCGTACTTGCGCAAAATCTCATAGTAATATCTACTCATCATATCATATTTGGAAAAGACAGCAAAATTTGAACCAGAAAGAAAGACAACTTTTTTCTTTCCTATTACTGATATAATTGTGAACATATTTTATCCTAGATGTTTTAGATAACCCTTGATTACATCTCTAAATTTTCCAGAAATTGAGTCAAATAATATGAATATTATTAAGACAAAATATTTTCACAAATTACATTCCAGGAAGATTATCCAATTTTCCACTTTTGCCAGCAGTAAATTAGAGTGACGGCCTTCTCACATCTCACCATTAGGCAGTTTTCTTTAGAAAGTATAGGAATTTGACAGCTGTAGTATCTATTTTTCGTTCAAGGGGCATTTACTTGATGACAAATAAGGTTTGGGGTTTTTTTGGTTTTGTTTTGTTTTGTTTTGTTTTTTCGTTTTTCATGTCTTTAAATGATTTTTTGTTTTGTTTTTTCGTTTTTCATGTCTTTAAATGATTTTTGAGCCAGAAAATCATAGCTTTCCTGGTCGGATCACTGATGGGACAAGCTTTGGCTTTCTTCATCTCTTCCAACTACTTTAGGGACACTGCAGCTGGAAGTCAGTCAAACCAGGCAGTCAGCCACCTACTATTTAGGTCTCTTTTCTTAGGTAGCAGAGGAACAGTGGAAAAAAAAAAAAGGTGTTAAATCCTGAGTCTGTTTAAATCTCATACCCAAATGGAACAGAATTTTTTTTTTCCATTCACTAAAAAATGAACATTTTATAAATGATATCCATGAATCTTCATGTAGGAGATTAGAATGCTTGTACAATTGGCAGAAAGTAATCGTTGGAGAGAATCCCGAGTACTGCATTATCTACTGTCTCCATCACTTTGAGGGCTCGTTTACTTCTTATCCTTTGACATCATACAAAACTAGTGTGAGCCGATATTGGACAACCAATACTTCACAGATAATGGTTCAGAATTCTAAATTTTTGGGGAGCCCAAAGAAGTCAATTAGATATCCTTATTAATGACTTAATATTGATGCTACATTTTCTTCCATCTGATGTGCTTGATTCTATTTTAAATTCCCCAAATCATCAGTCTTTTTTCATGGGTTATCATGAAAAGCTAGAGTTGGTCAATAGGAGAAAATAATTCTAATCCTAACCATTGGTGAAAAATAATGAGAGCCAGTTATCAGTGACAATTTGCACCCAGCTAATTCTTAGTGACATTGAAAAAGTGAAATGTTAATATGGAGTAGAAAACTCTATTTATTTAATGTGATAGGTTCTACTGCATATTTGCATAATATTTAGTAAAAAAAAGTGAATGCTTGAGTGGGAGAAAATAATATGGTATTCAGTGGGATGGTTTTAGAATGTGGCAAAACTGAAGTAACATTGATATTCTCAATTTATATCCATTCATAAATATAGTATACTTCAGTTTAGTTTTTCAAGGTTACTAAATCATGATGAATCTGGGAATTCAATTTTTATGCTGTAAATGCTGATAAACAACTAGGCATAAATCAGTACATCTGTTAGTGGCTTTCAGTTTTCCCATTCAACATGAGTAGAACAATTATTAGGAAGAAAATGTTCATACACATTGGCCTCTGAAATTGTGTGGCATCTAACTGAATGATTTTTATTTTAAGAAATACATTAATAAATCCCCTTTACTTTCAGCAATTGTGAATTACTTTAGTTATATATTGTTACATTATTTATGTTTTTTCTTTGCAAAATATTGTTATAGAAATCTTTAATCTTGAACAATTGCCTGTATAATTCAATAAAATATTTTTGGAAAAAGTAATACTTACTTGTGGTCAGAGGAGACAAAAGGTTTTAAACTGAAATATTTCCCTTTCATCCCTAATGCCCAGTCTTTTAGGTCCTCCCCTTAGGAGAGCAGATAGAGTCATGGTTGCATCCAGAGACCTGTAAATATTTTTGTGATTATTTTTAAAAGAGAAGCAGAATTATGTTTTGACCTTCTCTTGCACATAACATGCAGTATGATTTTTGGTTTACTTCTTTGGTTTTTAATTTATGCCCTGGCTTCTGAAGGCAAGAACTATGCTTATTTATATTTTCAGCAAATTGCTATTACATACCTACTCTGTTCCAAGCACCATTATAGGTATTGGGGATGAAACAAACCAATAGTCCTGCCTTCATGAAACTTATATTTTTATTCATCATCACTACATCTCAAGAATATAGTTCAGTATCTGGTACAGAGTCATATTCTGTCAAGTTTTTTGAATGAAATTAAGATGCTATGTATTAAAGTTTATTCTGTCTCTCTCTTTCCCTCCCTTTGTAGAAAGATAGATAGATAGATAGATAGATAGATAGATAGATAGAGATTCATCTTCACCAGTCTATCTACTGCCTATCTATCTATCTATCTATCTATCTATCTATCTATCTATCTATCTATCATTGATCTATCTATCTATCATCTATTAAGGGAGAGATTTTAAGGGTGGTTCACAGGATTGTGAGAGCAGGCAAGTTTTAGATTCATAGGACAACTGGAAGGCTGGAGATTCAGGTAAGAGTTGATGTAACAGTCTAAAACTCAACTGCTCAAAACTCAGACAGAATTTCTATGTTGCAGTCTGGAGGCAGAATTCTTTTTACAGGAAACCATTGCTCTTAAGGCATTCAACTGATTGTCTGAGGCCCATCGACATTATAGGGAGTAAATCTGCTCTACCTAAAGTCAACTGATTGTAAATGTTAATCACGTCTATGAAATACTTTTGTAACAACTAAACTAGTCTTTGACCAAACAACTGTTCATCATAGCCTAGCTAAGTAGACACATAAAATTAAGCATCATAGATGCCTACCTGTTACAATAATAATGTTCTAGGATGCCTGGATAATATGGATAATTTAGTAAAAGCTCTATTTCAAAATAGATTTATTGCAAAACATCAATTACACTCTTCATGGGTGTGTTCTCTAAGTACATGTTCTAATTTACTCATGCTTCTAATTTCACTTTATGCATTCAGTAAAATACCTTATTTAGGTGTTATGGCTAAATTTTCAGTAGTATAGAAAAAGCTATAAGCTGGTTTTCCTCTTATTTAAAACAGAATAGTAAGTGGATATTCTTCATAATATTGCTTGTTTTGCCCAGATTACACCATTGAGATTTGATTATTGCCATTCCATTTGCTCTTTCTGATTTGACCCAGATTTTTTTTTAACCAGTTTACAGTTCTTTACCACTTTTCTGAAATTGCAAACATTTGAATTAGATGCAATTTAGAAAAAAGATAATATGTGAAGTATGTTAAACTACTTAAAGTGATGAAGATATCTTTAAGAATCCAAAATGGACTTGCCAACAATTGTACTTATAAAACATGATTTTATTTTAATTAGCCTCCTGTACTTCCAGGTTAACATTACAGCATAATATCAGTGTCGGTATGCCCCCCTCCTACTCTCCAATAATATTTTGAGGAAGAGACTCAGAAACCAAAGCATGAGATTCAGAGATCAAAGCATTGAATGAAATAACCATGAGGAAAAATTATGATGGATACATGACAAATGTATCTACCCTTTTGGAAGCACTATGACCCATTAAGGTAGAAAGAAGATAAGAAAAGGCGTTGTCTGTCATTGTCAGCCTTGATTAGAAATCCAGGGTTGTTCCACTAGCCAAAAAACTAGAAAATCACTTCCCTGAGGCACAGGGATGATTTATGATATGGCCAGAGTCCTATTCACCATTTTCTCCTTCCTAGCCCCAGTTTAGGCTCTTATGTTTCTACATCCACTGGGAAAGTGGTTCCCACACTTTCCTGCTTTACGTATTTAACAAATGTTTATTGAGAATCTACTATAGCTAGGAACTAGTCTAGGTGTGGAGAATATAGCAGTGAACAAAAGTGCCTTCTTGGTACTTAAGTACTAGTGGGAAAAGAAAGACAATAAACTAAAAACAATAAATGGATAAACTACATAGGATGTTAGAACGTGATAAATGCTATGGAAAAAATAAAATAAGAGGACAAGAGGAGTAGGGACTGTGGTGGGTGAGCAATATAGTCAAGGTAGGCCTTATTAAGTCATCATAATATTGTAGAAAGATATATATATATGTATGTGTATATATGAGTATGTAATATATAATACAAATGTGTAGAAAATATAGATAACATAGATAAAAATATAGATAGATAGATGAATTTTGCACCCATGTTCAGAATTTCAAATTCAGTATCTGTGAGCGGGACCTCAGAATCTGTATCCCTTCCATTGAATTATTCACCTTGGTTTATAAACATGTTTATGTCTCCTACCTTGAAAAAAAATCAAACAATATATAAATAAATAATTCCTGTATTCCCCTTTCCCCTACCCATGCAAACACTAACTCTCTTCTTTTCTCCCTAGCTAAATTTCTAGAAGTAATAATCGGTACTTAAGGTATCCATTAAGTATATTTTAAATGTATCAGACACATACATAGTGCTTATTAAGTGCCGGGATTGTTCTAAACACAACATAGGTAGTATTATCGTAGTCATTATTTTATCTCTATACTATACTGTCTCAGTGATTTGACTCATCCAGTTCTTCCCTATTTCAATGTGTACCAGGGTAATTTAAGATAGACAGTTTGCCTGAAAGAACACGAGGAAATTTTATTTGCACTAGGCAAACCATAAGCCATGGGAATCCAGCAATGTTCTGTTTCATGACAGCTGCAGAGAGAGGCACGTTGACAAACATTATAGAAAGCTCTAAATATACATACCTTATTTAATTTTATCCCAGTTCCTCCCACTCACAGTAACATAGCTTAACCACTTGCAGAGGAAGCAATAGAGGAAAATACAGAATAGACAAAATATAACAAATGAGTTTGTTGCTGCAACCTATGCCTTCTGTCCTGAGGGATTCCACAGCGCATATCTTCTGTCTTGCCTCATTCTCGGATTCTACTCCTTGGCGCCTTGAGCCAAATCTCAAAATTTCTGTAATTATATTCTTTCTCGTGTGTGTGTGTGTGTGTGTGTGGTATTGTATTGGGGCATATAACTGGAAGCTTTAATATAATGTTTCGTTTTTATTAAGAATTTCACAAGAGGTAACTTTGTTTACTGAAATAAAAGACATAAAGGACATCCATTATACAGATGTCTGTCTATTTAAGAGTCCTCCTATCTTAAATGTCAACAAACATTTAATACTCTAAGTATTGGTAATATTTTTACTCCAACCTCTTATTATCTTATATTGCTTATGTTTCTCATAGTAGATAATCCCTTTTCCTCATCTTTGCTAGCAGACAGCCTCACTGAAATCCAAGTATTTTCCTGTGTTAGTTGTTCCCCCTACCCAACTCCATGCTTCCGTGAAGACTAATGTATTAGCGTGCTTTATCATCAAGAATAGTTTATAGGTAAGGCAGAACTCAGACAGTGTGGTGACTTCACACTACCTTTTTTGACTGTTGGTCAAGATTTTCTAGAACTGGGTCTAGATGCCTCATGTGTATCATCTCAGCACAGTACTGAATATCTGAAAGAAACAAAAAGCCAACATTGCTGTACGGCAGTATCAGAAGTTCAAAGTCATTAAAAAGTAGTTTAAGCCCACAGAATTTGAGCCCCTCATAAACTCTGACTCCTAATTGGTTCTTGAAGTTTTGTATAAAATTCCAGGACTCTTTCCACTCAACCAGATTCCGGACCTAAGCTCCTGTATTTGAATCCTAATCTTAGAATTTATTTCCTTCTTTTACATATTTTAGGTTTTGAGTCTCTGCTCATCTCAAGTCAGTTCTTGTGCTGTGTCTTGTTAATTACAAGGAATCAAATTTTCAATCCATAGTCATCCTTATCTCCATATCATTGTAATTTATTTCCAATCATTTTGGTTCAACCTCAGCTTTTCCAAATAAAAATAACACTGGAAATTCAGAAAATTTTAGACATTTCTGATTCAGTGCAAATATCTAAATTTTTTCTGAATTAAAGAATATAAAAGATTGACAACCAGCTACTTTTAATGATTTAAACTTGCCAAATTAAAATACCAATAATTAAAATAATCCAATAAAAGTTTCTACCTATTTTAATTAAGATTGCAAAGTTTAAAAAAAAAGCTCCCACTATTGACAAATGTTAAATTTAATATTATACTACATATTCACCTTCACTACTTTGTGCATTTGTTCACAAATGAAAAATTTAATTCACAGTCTCCAAAGTGTCAGCCAAATATTGATGCTTTAATTTAGACTTAAAAGTCTAAATATTACAATTCTGAATCGTGCTGCAGTAAACATGGGAGAAGATATCTCTTTGACATACTGATTTTCTTTCCTTCGGATAAACACCCAGCAGTAAGACTGTTGGATCATATGGTAGGTCTATTTTTATTTTTTGGGGGAACTTCCATAGCATTTTCTATAGTGATTGTAATGATTACATTCAAATCAACAGTTTTTAAAAATTCCATTTTTTCCACATTCTTGTCAGCATCTATTATTTTCTGCCTTTTTGATGATAGCCATTTTAACTGAAGATGTTATCTTCTTGTGATTTTGATTTGCATTTCTCTGATGATTAGTGATGTTGACCATTGTTTCATATACCCGTTGGTCATCTGCATGTCTTCTTTTGAAAAATGCCTGTTTAGATCTTTTGTCCATATTTAAATAAAATTAATTGCCTTTTATTACTATTGAGTTGTTTGAGTTCCTTATATATTCCCACTATTAATCCCTTGTCAGATGGACAGTTTGCAAATATTTTCTGACATTCTGCAGGTTGTCCTTTCACTCTGCTTATTGTTTCCTTTGTTTGTGTGGAAGCCTTTTAGCTCGATGTAATCTTATTTGTCTATTTTTGTTTTTGTTGCCTGTGCTTTTAAGGTCATTACCATAAAACTTAGCTGAGACCAATGTCCTGAAGTATTTCTCCAATATTTTCTTCTAGTTTGACAGTTTCTATTGCTACATTTAAGTCTTTAATCCCATTTTCAGTCGATTTTTGTATATGGTGAGAGATAGGGGTCTAATTTTTTTCTTCTGCACATGGATACCCAGTTTTCCCAGCACCATTTACTGAAGAGCTGTCCTTTCCCCAGTGTATATTTTTGGCACCTTTGTCAAAAATGAGTTGACTGCAAATGTGTGGTTTATTTCTGTATTCTCTATTTTGTTCCATTAGTCTATGTGTCTGGTTTTATGTCATCAGCAGACAATCGGAAAAGAAAACGTGGTGTAGGTACACAAGGGAATATTATTTAGCCATTAAAAAAAATCCTGTCATTTGCAGCAACATGGATGAAACTGAAGAATGTAATCGAAGTGAAATAATCCAGAGAAAGAATGACAAATGTCACATATTCTCATTCATATGTGGGAGCTAAAAAACAATCTCATGGAGGTAGAGAGTAAAATTGTGGTCACCAGAGACTGGAAATGGCAGTAGGGAGGGCGGGATAAAAAGAGGTGGTTAATAGGTGCAAAGATACAGTTAAATAGAAGGAATAAGTTCTAAGTTTTGACCACAGTAGGGCAAATATAGTTAGCAATAATTTATTGTATATTTCAGAATACCTGGAAAAGAAACCTCAGATTGTTCTCAATACAAATGATAAATATTTTTAGGTGATGGGTATCCCAAATACCCTGACTTCATGGTTACAAATTGCATGCATGTATCAACACATCATATCAAACCCATAAATATGTGTAACTATTATTTATCATTTAAAAACTAAATATTGCTTTTCTCATCTTAGTCTTTAGGCAGCTTTTAGTAGCTTTTTCTTAACCTTAAACATCAGGTTACAAGCTGGCAGCTAGATTAGTAAATATGGACAGAAAATACATTTTGTTTGGCCTTCAAGTGTTTTCTTTCCCAAGTGAATTAGTAGCCACAGTTCAAAAGTTAGGCAGAGACAGTCACAAGAAAATTCATACTTCAGGTGTGGGCTCTCTCTTGCTTCATAGGCCCCCTTAGATTGTTGACATCTATTTTTGTGGTTTGCCTCAATCATGCCTCTAATCACATTTTTGATGCATACAAACACATTTGGAGAAAAAAAATCTCAGGAAGAATTCCTCAAAGTAAAAGTAAATCTTTTAAAGAGATTTTCCGACACAGGTATCACATTGTTCTCACCCTTATTGAAGGGTAGACATTCTCATAAAATAGATTTTGAAGCAATTATTCTCTAAAAAGTACAGATCAGCAGGCGCTTAAAGGCCATTTAGCCTTTCTGAGCTTAAAAGCCATTTAGCCCTTCTGCAGATTCCCTGGCAGCAGTTTCAATTCCACATCCCTTTCATCAGTTAGTAATAAGTTAGTGGGTGTGACCCTTTCTCTGAGAACTGGTGAGAGGGAATAATTTTTTTGCTTTTGAGCGGAAGAAAAATAGCCCATTTAAACACAAAATAAACTTTAAAAGTAACAATGTTTCTTTAGAAACGATTTAAGGCAAATCTACATGGGACTGAATATTTCACATTCAAGCCTGTGTCTTTTTCACATTCATTTGTATAACATAAAAAAAAAAAAAAATGTAGCAATAGCTTTTCAGCCTGATAGAGACATACTCCACAACATTCAAATCGCACACATCATAATCTTGAAATATTAAGAAGATGGGTATTGATTAAAGAAAATACTAGAACTAATTTCACCTTTGAAATAAACATACGTGTTTCTGGAGGTTTACAAATTAGAACGGCTTTGTCCAATTTAACGACATTTGTATAAGGGAGGGATTAATTCTACAAATAAACCATTTTAAATGCCCAAAGATGGAATATATCTTTACCTTTTAGCCAAATACAAATGGAAGTTTATACTACCTCTCCCTCCCTCACCTCCTGGGAAGATTTTTCAAGGTTCCTCTACAATTTGTAAAGCAGACAAGTTTGACGTATATTTATAGACTCAGTCTAAAGCCTGGGACCAGCCAGATTCACGAGGCACAGGCCCAGGGCATTGTTTCTACTCTCTAGTGATCACAGCAGTTCTTCAAAATCCAGATCCAAAAACAATACTCACTTTGGTGTATCTCCAACCCTGTGTCAATCAGCTCACCAGTCTTTCAGCCAAACTGAGGTTCCCAGAACTCCCCAAAGCCCTGTCTCTTTAATTAATGCACTTCTACACAGAGTCTGTTTTCTTTTATTCCCCAGGGTAAAAGATTGCCCTATGAACTTATTGCAGGTGATAATACAATTGGTGTAATTGTTTCACAACCTATTCTGGTTCACTTATTTTGTTTGGAATGGGACCCCTCTCCACACTGATCTTAAAAGACAATTCACCATAATTGGGGAAAGTGAAGAGTAAGAATTTTTGCTTATTCTTATATGCAAAAGATGAACACATTTTCCCAACAAAAACACACCTACACAAGCCCAGGCACACACAGGAACAGACACTTCAAGGCTGGTCTGACTCATCAACGCCTTTTTGGTTGTGAGTATTTGGAGTTTAGAGTCAAAAATCCTTCAGATTCTCCCAATCCATCCTGGGAAACCTGACAGAACCCTTCCTTCAGCAATTAAAATTACTCTTCAATAGGGCAATTCTAAAACAGACCAGAGTTAAGGGAAGCATTCTGCAGGTACCATCTATGGGTGTTCACGATACATTAAGGCCACTCACTGACACCACAGATTTAGCCCAGCTTCTTAGCCCGTTCTCTAGTACTGGTGCATTACTATCTGCCCACTGACCTTCACTATATTTTGACCACTGCCAGGATCCATTCCCTCTTCTTCACGTGGTTCCTAGGGGCCTCAAGCAATGCATAGTAAAACAGTGATTGTTTGGCACGTAGAATTTTCTGTCTTATTTGACATACAGCAGAGGCCTATGCCATGGGAGTTAGGTAATGTACTAAGGCAGATCTGACTGAGAGAGAGGCATTCTTATAGATTATACATACTCCAATAAATTCTTATAATTTTCTTTCCATATTTCACACTTTCAACACTACCTCTTAGACCGGCCATGAGAAGATAGAAGCAGAGCATGAAACGTTTTAGACAGAACATTTAGATCCCTGCTACAAACAATGTCTGCCTTTAGTCCCTAATGTGTCCAGAATTGGTGGGTTCCTGGTCTCGCTGACTTCAATAATGAAGCCCGTGGACCCCCACGTTGAGTGTCACAGTTCTTAAAGATGCTATGTCCAGAGTTTGTTCCTTCTGATGTTGGAACATGTCCGAAGTTTCTTCCTTCTGGTGGATTCGTGGTCTCGCTGATGTCAGGAGTGAAGCTGCAGACCTTCACCATGAGTGTTAAAGCTCATAAAGGCGGTGCTGACCCAAAGAGTGAGCAGCAGCAAGACTTATTGTGAAGAGCAAAAGAACTAAGCTTCCACAAACAGGAAGCCAACCCCAGGGTTGCTGCCGCTAGCGCGGTGGTCTGCTTTTATTCCCTTATCTGGCCCTGCCCACATCCTGCTGATTGGTCCATTTTACAGAGAGCTGATTGGTCCATTTTACAGAGAGCTGATTGGTCCATTTTACAGAGAGCTGATTGGTCTGTTTTGACAGAGTGCTGATTGGTGCTTTTACAAACCTTTAGCTAGACACAGAGTGCTGACTGGTGCTTTTACAATCCTTTAGCCAGACACAAAAGTTCTCCAAGTCCCCACCCGACCCAGAAGCCCAGCTGACTTCACCTCTCACTAGGAGTCTCTGATTTTATCTTTGCCTTGCCCTATTCTTCCCTAATGTAAGCTGACTATAACCAAACTCCTTAGTGCTTGAGGCTGAAGCAAACAACAACAACAATAACAACAACAACTTATAGGTATCATATAAGCAAAAATTCTTATTCTTCTCTTTCCCCAATGTTGTCCTCTCTGTCTCTCTCTCTCTCCTCTCTCTCTCTCTCTCTGTTTCTGTGTGTGTATGTGTTTGTGTATGTGTATGTTGTATTGGTGGGGTGGAAGGTGCTATAACTTACTCTAAGCAAATATTTTTTCCAATGCCTACTGTAGACATTTTACATCAATTGATAGGAACAAAAGAAAGCCGTGAAGGAATTATGAAACTATCACAAAATTGAAATACTGAGAGTGAGTTTACCAAAGTTCCAAGACCCCTTAAATTTACTATCAGACCACTATAGTGTTCTTAATATTAGGACAGATACTTCTCAAAGGAAGACATAAAAGTGGCCAACAAGCATGTAAAAAATGCTCAACATCATTCATCATCAGATAATCAAATGCATAAAATCCTGGACACATACACCCTCCCAAGATTAAACCAGGAATAAATGTAATCACTGAACAGATCCAAATGAACTCCAAAATTAGATCAATAATAAATAGCCTACCAACCAAAATAAGTCCCAGACCACTCAGATTCATAGCTGAATTCTACCAGATGTACAAAGAAGAGATGGTACTATTACAACTATTCCAAAAAATTAAGGAGGAGTGGTTCCTTCCCAATTCATTCTGTGAGGCAGCATCATTGTAATACCCAAACATGGCAGAGACACATCCATAAACAAAAACTTTAGACCCGTATCCTTGATTACCATTGATGCAAAAATTCTCAACAAAATGCTGGCAAACCAAACCCAGCAGCACATCAAAAAGCTTATCCACCATGATCAAGCAGGGTTTATCCCTGGATGCAAAGTTGGTTCAACAAATATAAATTAATTAATGTAATTCAAAAAAGAATCCACGTGATCATCTCAACAGATGAAGAAAAGAGTTTCAACAAAATTAAACATCCCTTCATGTTAAAAACTCTCAATAAACTAGGTATTGAAGAAACATACCTAAAAATAATAAGAGCCTTATATGACAAGCCCATAGCTAACATCACACTGAATGAGCAAAAGCTGGAACCACTTCCCTTGAAAACCGGCAAAAGGCAATTCTCACCACTCGTATTCAACAGATTGTTGGAAGCCCAGTCCAGAGTATTCAGACAAGAGAAAGAAATAAAGGGCATCCAAATAAGAAGAGAGGAACTTAGACTATCCCTGTTAGCAAACAACATGATTCTATATCTAGAAAAACCCCATCGTCTCGGCCCAAAAGCCCCTTAAGCTGATGAACAACTTCAGCACAGTTTCAGGATACAAAATTAACATAAAAAACCACTAGGATTCCTACACACCAATAATAGCCAAGCCAAGAGCCAAACCAGGATGCAATCACATTTGCAATTGCCACAAAAAGAATAAAATACCTAGGAATATAGCTAACCAGGGAGGTGAAAGATCTCCACAATAAGAATTACAAAACTCAAATAAATCAGAGATGACACAAACAGATGGAAAAACAACCGATGCTCATGGGTAGGAAGTATCAATATCATTAAAATTGTTATACTGCCCAAAGCAATTTACATATTTAATGCTATTCCTATCAATCTACCAATTACTTTCTCCACAAAAAAAGAAAACAAATATTTTAAAATTTATATAGAACCAAAAAAGAGCCTGAATAGACAAGGCAATCCCAAGAAAAAAGAACTATTAGGAGGCATCATGCTACACAACTTCAAACTATACTACAGGGCTACAGTAACCAAAACAACAGGATACTGGTACAAATACAGACACTTAGACATAGAGAACAGAACAGGGAGCCTAGCAATAAGGCTGCACACCTACAATCATCTGATCTTCAACAAAGCTGACAGAAAGAAGCAATGGGGAAAGGATTCCCCACATAATAAATGTTGCTGCGATAACTGGCTAGAATATGTAGAAGATTGAAACTGAACCCCTTCCTTACACCATATACAAAAATTAACTCAAGATAAATTAAAATTTTAAATATAAGACTTCAAACTATAAAAACTCTGAAAAGACAACCTAGACAATACCATTCTGGTCATAGGAAGTATAAAAGATTTTCTGATGAAGAAGCCAAAAGAAACTGCAACAAAAGCAAAAAATGACAAATGAGATCTCAGTAAACTAAAGAGCTTCTGCACAGCAGAAGAAAATATCAAGCGAGTAAATAGCCAACCTACAGAACGGGAGAACATAGCTGCAAAATATACATCTAACTAAAGTCTAATATCCATCATCTACAAGGAGCTTAAACAAATTTACAAGACAGAAACAAACATATGCAGGCGTATGTTCATTGCAGCACTATTCACAATAGCCAAGACATGGAATTAACCTAAACGCCTGTCATGGTAGACTGCATAAAAAAATGTGGTCCATATATACTGAGGAATACTATGCAGCCATAAAAGAATGAAATAATGTCCTTTGTGGCAACATGAGCTGGAGGTCATCAACCTAAGCAAACCAATGCAGGAACAGAAAATCAAACACTGGATGTTTTCACTTATTAGTGGGAGCAAAATAAGGGGAATACGTGGATACATAGAGGGGAACAATGGACACTTGGGCCTCCAAGAAGGTAGAGGGTGGGAGGAGGGAGAGGAGCACACACACACACAAAAAAAACTATTGAGTACTAGGTTAAAAACCAGGGTGATAAAATTATGTGTACAACAAACCACTTTGACACAAATTTACCTATATAACAAACTTGTAAATGTACACCTGAACCTAAAATAAAAGCTTAAAAAATCCCATAATAAGATACCATCTCACACCAGTCAGAATGGCTATTAAAAAATCAAAAAATGACAGATGCTTGTGAAGCTGTGGAGAAAAGGCAATGCTTATACACTGTTGGTGGAAATGTAAATTAGTTTAGCAACTATGGAAAGCTCTTTGGAGATGTTGCAAATAACTTAAAGCTACCATGTGACTCAGTAAAACCATAACTGGGCAACTATCCAAAAAAAAATTGTTCTGTCAAAAGCAGATATGTGCTCATATGTTCATCACAGCACTCTTCACAATACCAAAGACATGGAATCAACCAAAGATGCTCATCAACAGTAGACTGAATGAAGAAAATGTGTTACACGTGCAACATGGAATACTATGTAGCCATAAAAGCATTGAATCATGTATTTTGGGGGCATCATAAAAAGCTGGAAGCCATTTTCCTAAGTTAATTAACACAGGAACGGAACAACAAATACTGCATGTTCTCACTTATATTTGTGACCTAAACAATGAGTACTAATGGACATAAAAGATGACAAGACACCGGAAACGACTAGATGGCAGAGGGAGGGAGGGGGTGATGGCTGAAAAACTGTTGGGTACTATGCCCAGTACCTGCATGATGGCGTCAATCATACCGCAAACCTCAACATCATGCCCTCAGGTAACAGGCATGGACGTCTACCTCTTGAATCTAAAATGAAAGTTGAAATGATTTGAAAATAAAAAACTCATCCGTCTCCACTTCTTTATTATCTCCAAAAGTTAGCACAGTGTGGCTTCCGCCTTTCTCACTCAACTATAACTGTTCTTTCTACGGTTACCTATGATTCCTGGATTCTGAATCAAAACTAAGCACTTTTTACTCTTTGATTTACTTGAAACAATACAGCATTTTTCCTGCTTAACTACTCCCTGCTCCTTGAAACTTTCACTTCATCAGTTAATTTTCACAACTTCGCTCTTTCCTGGTTCTCCTTCTACCCCTCTAAATCCTCCTTTTTGGGCTGTTTTGCACTGCCCACACGTATTAGCATTCCTCAGGCAAGCAACAAATACAGAAAAATCTCTTCTGGTTGAAAGATGAGCTACAAAATAACAGACTAACCACTTTCTAATTACTGATTTACATGGGGGAAATCAATTTAGATATGTTAATCTGAATAAAATTGGATCAAACTGAGTCACATCAAAATGTGGTCCATATACCCCATGAAATACTGTGCAGCTACAAAAAGAAAGGAGATCATTTCCTTTGCAGGAACATAGACAGGGCTGGAAGTCATTATTCTTAGCAAACTAACATAGGAACAGAAAGCCAAATACCACATGTTCTCACTTATAAGTGGGAGCTAATTGATGAGGAAAAAATGGACACATCCGGAAGAATAAAACACACTGGGGCCTATGAGAGGGTCAGGGTGTGGGAGGAGACAGAGGACTGGGAATAATAGCTAGCGGGTGCTGAGCCTATAATACCTAGGTGATGGGATAATCTGTGAGGGAAGCACCATGCTACACGCTTACCTATGTAACAAACCTGCACTGCCTGCACATTTACCTGTGAACTTAAAAGTTGGAAATGGCCAGGCGCGGTGGCTCACACCTGTATTCCAAGCATTTTGGAAGGCGGAGGCAGGCGGATAACCTGAGGTCGAGAGCTTGAGACCAGCCTGACCAACATAGAGAAACCCCGTCTCTACTAAAAATACAAAAACATTAGCCTGGAGTGGTGGCGCATGCCTGTAATCCCAGTTACTCGGGAGGCTGAGGCAGGAGTATCGCTTGAAGTGGCAAGGCTGAGGTTGTGGTGAGCCAAGATCGAGCCATTGCACTCCAGCCTGGGCAACAGGAGTGAAACTCCATCTCAAATAAATAAATAAATAAATAAATATTAAAAAATAAAAGTTGGAAATAAAAAATAAGTAATTAGAATTACTTAAAATTACATAGAGCAAGAAACTCAGTATTTGGCTATTTTCATTATGCTGTAAATTGCTATCCTTGGGTAAGACAGTTAATTTTTTTTGAGTCATAATTTTCCCTGTGTAAAATGCAGATAAATCCCAACTTTTTAAGTTTGCTAGTTGGAGTCTATCAGATTGTAGCTCATAATTTATTAGTAATAAATTGTTTTTATACTCAACAAAATTAAAAAATAAACTACAATTTAGTAATTTTTAAATTTTTCATTAGCATCTTCAAATTATAGTAGAATTAAATAAAAATTCAGAAATGATTTTCTATTTTGTTTTATTTTAAATATTCAGGCTTTATGTTGGTTAAACTTAAATGTTTAGTATGGCTGTATGTTTTAGATGTGCCAATAAGTTGTGAATTTATATAAGTAAGAACTTTTCTAAGTAACAGAACTAAATAAAACATTCAAAATCTACTGTCTTAAGAATTTGATATTGAAAAATTACTATCACACTAATTGGAAATTTTACTGCCAAGTAGCTTTTTAATATTATTTTTTTCTTAAGCTACAGAAGTACATGTCAGAGATCAGCAGTTTAAGGCTATGTACTGTGAGTTTATTAATTGATTTTTCATATGTTGTTTACCGACTCCTTTTTTCCTCTCTTTAAAAGGAAATTATATTTATCTATAACAAGTGTGAGAGACTTCTTATCAGAAGAATTGTTAAAAGAGATCTCTTCTAATTTTATAATTTCAAATGGTGTGCATGTAGAATGTAATCCTGTACAATATTGTTTTAGCCTATTTATTTTCTCTAACTACTGGGTCATATTACCTTCTATTCATTCATTATATAGGAAGCAATTACTGCCTACATATTTAGGTTTTAAATGATTTGTATATGTATCATTATACAGTAAAATCATTAAAAGTCAAAAAACCTGGGTCATGTCAGATAAAGCTAAATCAAATAAATACAACACTATTAAAGTATTACAAATAATCATCCACTCATAAATGAGAGGGACATCCTCAAATCCTTGTTCTCCCTTATTGTCATATCCATGGGGGTCATAAAACCCTATTAAATCTACCTTCTAAATGTTTCTCCAATTGATTGCCTCCTCTTTGTTCTCACTACTACTCCCTTAGATATGGCCTTCCACATTTTTTCCCAATACTATTGTTGCAGGACAGCTGATCTCCAAAATTGAGTCTTATCCAAGGATGGCTCTTGGTTTTGCCCAGGAAAGAATTCAAAACAAGCCAGTGGTGTTGATTAGCAATCTTTTATTGAACAGTACTGCTCCTTGTGGACCAGAGTTAACACAAAAGTAGTGCAACAAGAGTTGGCAACTGTATTATACTCAGTAAACCCACTTTCAATTACATGGAAATTAACAGGTGGGCAAATGCAAGTTATTTAAAACTTTCTAGGAAAGGGGTGGTAACTTCTAGATTGTTACCATGTATGGGAGTAGTAACTTCCATGTCATTGCCATTTCGTTAGTAAACTGTCATGGCACTAGTAGGATTGTCTTATGCCAGTGAGCAATGAGGGCAGCTAGGGATTGCTTTCATGGCTATCTGCTGGATCCTGCTGGTTTCTTCACTTTATTCTGTCTGGACCACATCCTGCACTGGTCAGCAGGGTTGTGACCAGAAAATAAGACCTGCCAGTCTCCTACCTCACAATTACATAGCATCTTAATTAATTTACCAGCTATTAGAGTTTTTCTTTTTAATCTTCTTTCTTTATTGTTAATCTTTGCAAGAAATATATGAGCTTGTCTTTGACCTTTTTGATATTTTTTATTAACCCTCCACTACTTCCAGAAGACAAATTCCAAACTCTTTAGCAACTCATAGATCAATTGCTAGACTAACTCTGCGTACTTTTTACTTACCATTGCTTCTCCATACTGTATATTCCAACTCTTGATATTTTTTACATCCCCTTGTTCTGGAATGCCCTTATCCCCTAGTTGACTAGGAAAATCTTATTCATCCAGGAGGGATTCAGTTATCTTGCACTGGCTGTCAAGAGCTACTTATGTGTATCTCTTCTCAGTGACTTCACAGTGGTAGCTTGAAATCAGTCATGGTGGAAGTATTTAAACAACACAAATTGGCAAAAAGTGCAAGTCATGTCATTTGTTTGTCATCTTCCTTCCCTCATCCCCAAGAAGTAAATTGTTAAATGTTCACCAGCACAATGCTGTATTTATCTTATAAATTGTAACTCAAATGTCATCTGTAGGAGAACTTTCACAATCATTCTCAGTGCCACCCACCATCAAATTTGTTAAATAGGTATATTGTGTAATGCTGAGGTTTAGACTTCTATTAATTCCATCACCCAAATAGTGGCCATGGTACTGTAACCCATCCTCCCAGAATGAGACAGGTCTCAGTTAATTTAGAAAGTTGATTTTTCCAAGGTTAAGGACTCATGCCCATGACACAGCCTCAGGAAGTCCTGATGACATGTGCCCGAGGTGGTCAGGGCACAGCTTGTTTTTATATATTTTAGGGAGACATGCGACATCAATCAACATATGTAAGAAGTACATTGGTTCTGTCCAGAAAGGCAGGGACAATTCAAAGCAGGCAGGGGTTTCCAGGTCACAGGTAGGTGAGAGACAAATGGCTGCATTTTTTTTTTTTTTTGAGTTTTTGATAAGCCTTTCCAAATAAGGCCATCAGAATATGCATCTATCTCAGCCAGCAGAGGGATGACTGAATAGAATAGGAGGCAGGTTTTGCCCTGAGCAGTTCCCAGCTTGACTTTTCCTTTTAGCTTAGTAATTTGGGGGCCTCAAGATTTTCCTTTCACATTTCTCCTCTTTTCTTTGTTAAAAACTTTTGGAGAAAGCATTTTAGAAGAAAATGACTCTCTGGTCTCAGGTTTCATCTGATCTCTCATAGCTAAGATGATTTATTACAAGACAAGTAGGCCCCGAATGCTCATTTTTAGCAAGTTGTGAAATCTTATGACTTATGAAGAGAAAATGGGGGGAAAAAGGGAAGAAAAATAAGAACAAACATAAAACAATCCTGGAAAAATCGATATAGGCCACATTACTCTGAAGTCCATACATTGGTAGGCCAGTATGAAAGTGGTTTATGTATATAAATAGGTTACTGTTATTTTCTTCTGATGTGTAAGTTGTCTGACTTCAGTTTGCAGGGATTTTAGAAAGCACAGCTTACGTTTTAGTGATCCAAGTTAGAAAAAATGGAAAAAAAAAGAAAAAAATTGAAAATATTATTTGAAGAAGACTCATAGCCAAAGAAAATTAGAATTTGGTCCAAACTATAGAGAATAATAAAAATCAAAAAAAACTTTATGCAAGACTAGAATCTAAAAAAAGATATACTATAGTTTTGAAACATAATTTTTCTCCCTCCAGTTTTCCTTTTATACTAAAGACAAATTAAGGTATGACTGATTTCCTTTATTATGTTTGGCCTAATTGTTTGTATACAGTGCAGCAAGGACAATTATTTTTTACATAGGTTTTAAATTGGCTTCAATGGAACTTTGTTCCATAGGAGGAATGTCAGATAAGACTTTTTTTAAAGCCAAGCCCAGTCATCAAATATGTATCAGTTGGGTGAAGCCATTTATGCCATCAAATATTTATCAGTTGGGTGATCCTCTCCTACTGAGGTTCCAAGATAAACTTGGGGTTCCTGGATCTGTCAAGAAGCGACATTCTTTACTTACCACAGGTCAGGAATCCTGTACCTGGGCTGTGTGGTTAAAGGTATGAGGCCAGTTTCCCAACGGGCTTTTATTGACTCCATAAGTCAAGTTTGATTTCTTAAAGAAAAGCACACCATTCCAGTCAAGGCCTTGGTAAAATAACCAGTTTCTCCAACTAATTTTGGGAGGACCTTAGTTTATAGTTTAGCTTTGAAACAAAAATAAGAACAGTCCTTTCCCAAAATAAACCTCCTTACTCCCTGTGGACTAGACTGCCTAAAGCCACAGGATTAGAAGTTACGGTAATCTTACTAATTTCAAGATGCAGCTATTTTCATTGAACCAATATCAGTGTCTTATTTATTAAAAATTACACAATCAAAGATTATTCTGTTTTGGACTGGGTTTATAGTTTTGTAACCCCATGTCAAATGTTGACACTTATAGTATTTAGCAGCGATAAGTATAATATTGCTTGATTAATAAATGCAAAAAAATGTACATTGGGAATTCTTAAGACATTTCTAATATTACTTTACCAATAATTTTAAAGCTAGCTTATTTATTGAAGTAATTACTTGTTACATGAACTTGAAAAAGCATTTGACTAGTCTTTTCTCATTTACAACACATAAATGGATAGATGTATTAGGCATGCTGACAGAAATACATCTTATAATTTCATAAGTTCTATCTTGGACTTTCAGATTCTTGACACCCTGCTTCACAACCCTCAGCAGTTGTGAGCTACATAGCCTTAAATCTGCATATTAAAGGAAACAACTCAGGTGAAATAGAAAAATTTACATTATAAGGCGTGGAGAGAAAAAGTTTGGTGCTCTAAAGGGAAATTAAAGGATTTAATTGCTAATTAAACATAAAATTATAAAAATTATAAAGCCCTTTCAAATACATAGACACACACACAAATTCTATAGCATTTACTTCAGAATTTTTAGCCATGAGATAAATACAAATTCACCCACTTGCAAAAATAACTTGTTAGAGCTAACAGTAGTTTTTATCTTAGTGCTCAGCCATAGTAACTTTATAGCTCTCTTGTGCCATTATGCTTGCCAAGATCAAATCCTCACACAGTGCAAAGTCATCTCTGGTACCTCAAAGCCAAAAAGGTCAGGTCATAAAATACAGAAAAATAGAGCTTTAGACCTAAAAAGAATCTGCCCATTACTCTTGAAACTCCACAAATAAAAACAGAACACTCCAAAAGGCGATTGGGGTGCCTTTGTTCTGAATTATTTAAAAGAGGTTCAAGTCATTAGAAGTCTTCTCTAGATTTTTTTGGTACTGCAGATGGCAAAAGGGGGGAAGGAGGTATAGGGTGGAAGAAGAGTAAATGAAAGAACAATTTTTTTTTTTTAGACAGGAAGCAAACACAGAAACCAAACACATGGTCATTTGTTTTCTCCTTTTCTTTTTTCTTTTACAGCTGTGGGGAATTTTAGCTGAATTAGGGAGGCCTTGTTACCCATAATTTGGAATTCTAACTCAGATTTGACCAAGTCAGGTAGTTTGTCTAATCCATTGGGAGAAAGACCAGAACAAACAACAAAAATGGTGACAATGTGATAACTGAGTACTCTAATGGTAAGGAGAACTTAAGACCAGCTGGTTGTTAATGGTAACTTTAGCCAAAACAAACCCCAATTCAGTTACTTAACCTAGGGATGGGTCTCAGGCTGAAGACTGCTCTCTACCATCACAGAAACAAACAAAATCATCATCATCATCATCATCATCATCATCATCTTCCCTGTTGGAAGTGAGCTCAAACTTCATAAAGGAGTTACTTGTCTTCCATTATCACAGAAGCAGGAGAAAATTGTCTTCCTTTTGTTGGAAGCAAGTAAAACTCCAAAAAGATAGAAGTTGGACAGCATAATAAACTTTTGATCTCAATCAAATTTTGGGAGATCAGGGATTCTCTGGAGAGGGTGCTCTCAGATGTCAGCAAATTGTCCTATTGGTTTGAACCTTAAAGTTAGCCCATGCTGGTACCAAGCACTGACAGGAGTTGTCAAAGGTCAGGAGTATCTCCATTCAGAATCCCTCAGTGGTTATCGCATGTGAAACCCCTCCAAACTTGAGACAGGTCTCAGTTAATTTAGAAAGCTTATTTTGCCAAAGTTCAGGACACGTGCTTGTGACACAGCCAGAAAGTCCTGATGACATGTGTCCAAGCTGGTAAGGGCACAGCTTAGTTTTATACATTTTAGAGAGACATGAGACATCAATGAATAGATGTAAGAAGTACGTTGGTTCCGTCCAGAAAGGCAGGGACAACTCAAAGCAGGGAGGGCGTTTTCAGGTCACTGGTAGGTAATAGACAAATGGTTGTATTATTTTGAGTTTCTGATAATCCTTTCCAAAGGAGGCCTTCAGAATATGCATCTATCTCAGTGAACAGAGGGATGACTGAATAAAATGGGAGGCAGATTTTGCCCTGAGCAGTTCCCAGCTTGACTTTTCTTTTTAGCTTAGTAATTTTGGGGCCTCAAGATTTTCCTGCCATAGTACCCAACTGGTAACTTTTCCACTCTTTCTCTACTCCCTTACTCCTGATTTGGAGTCCCCAGTGTCTATTGTTGCCATCTTTATGTCCATGTGTGCCCAAAGTTTAGCTCCAACCTATAAGTGAGAATATGGGGTTATTTGGTTTTCTGCTTCTGCGTTAATTCACTTAGAATAACGGCCTCCAGCTGTATCTATATTGCTTCAAATAACATGTCATTCTTTTTATGGTTTTGTGGTATTCCATGGTGTATATGTATCATATTTTCTTTATCCAATCCAACGTTGGTGGGCATATGAGGTGACATGGGTAATGTGATGCCTCCAGCTTTATTGTTTTCTTTTAGGATTGGTTTGGCTATTCAGGTGCTTTTTCTGGTTCCATATGAATTTTAGAATAAAAAAAAAGTTTAATTTTTCTTTTATAAATAGTGCTGTAATAAACATAAAACTGCAGATGTCTTTCTGGTAGAATAATTTATTTTCCTCTGGGTATATACAAGTAATAGACTTGCTAGGTCAATTGGTAATTTCATATTTTGTTCTTTGAGAAATCTCCGATATGCTTTGCAGAGTGACTGAACTAATTTGCATTCCCAGCAAAAGTGTATAAGTGTTCCCTTTTCTCCACAGCCTCACCAACATCGGTTTGCTGTTGTTGTTGTTGTTTTACTTTTTAATAATAGCCATTCTAACTGGTGTGAGATGATATCTTATTGAGGTTTTAATTGGCATTTCTCTGATGATTAGTAATGTTGAACAATTTTTTCATGTTTGTTCACTGCTTGTATGTCTTCTTTTGAGAAGTGTCTGTTCACACCCTTTACCCCCTTTCTAATAGGGTTATCTGGGTTTTTTTGTTGATTTGTTTCAGTATCTGGATATTAGTCCTTTGTCCAATGCATAGTATGCAAATATATTCTTCCATTTTATAGGTTGTCTGTTTAAGCTGTTGATAGTTTCTTTTTCAGTGCAGAAATTCTTTGGTTCAATTAGGTACCAATTGTCAATTTTTGTTTTTGTTGTAATTGCTTTTCAAGACTTAGTCATTGATTTTTTGTGTAGTCCAATATTCAGAAGAGTATTTATTTGGTTTTCTTCTAGGATTTTTGTAGTTTGAGATTTTCCATTTAAGTGTTTGTTGTTGTTATTTTGTTATTATTTATTTATTTATTTGAGATGCAGTCTTACTCCATCACCCAGGCTGGAGTACAGTGGTTGCTCTCTCGGCTCACTACAAACTCCACTTCCCAGGTTCAAGTGATTGTCCTGTCTCAGCCTCCCTAGTAGCAGAGATTACAGGCACATGCCATCATGGCTGGCTAATTTTTGTGTTTTTAATAGAGACCAAGTTTTGCTGTGTTGGCCAGGCTGGTCTCGAACATCTGACCTCAGGTGATCTGCCCTCCTTGGCCTCCCAAAGTGCTGGGATTATAGGCGTGAGCCACCATGCGTGTCCTCCATTTAAGTCTTTAATTCATTTTTAGTTAATTTTTGTATATGCTGAGAAGTGTCTAGTTCCATTCTTCTACATATAGGAAGCCAGTTTTTCCAAAACAATTAACTGAATAGCGAGTCATTCCCTTATTATTTTTGAATATCAGTTGGTTGTAGGTGTGGAGATTTACTCCTGGGCTCTCTATTAAGTTCCATTGGTTTGTGTTCCATTTTTGTACTATTATCATGCTGTAGCCCCGTGGTATAGTTTTACGTTAGGTGTTGCGATGTATCCAGCTTTGCTCTGTTTGTTTAGGCTTGCTTTTCCTATTTTTTTTTCCCCCTTATTCCATATTAACTTTAGAGAAGTTTTTTCTAATTCTGTAAAAAACAACATTGGTAATTTGAGTGAGATAGTGTTTAATCTGTGGATTGCTTTGGGCAGTATTGACATTTTGATGATTTTCATTCTTCCAATCCATGAGAATGGAACGTTTTTCTATTTGTTTGTGTCATCTCCAATTTCTTTCACAGTATTTTGTAGTTCTCCTTGTAGAGATCTTTAACCTCTCTGTTTAAATATATTCCTAGAACTTTTTTTTTTTTATTATTATTGCTATTTTAAATGGCAGGGCATTCTCCATTCTCCATTTGTTTCTCAGCTTGAATTTTATTCGTGTATAGACAAATGCTACTCATTTTTGTCTATCAGTTTTGTATTCTGAAACTTTACTGAAGTTGTTTATTAGGCCTAAGGCTCTTTTGACATGATCTTTTTGGTTTTCTAGGTAAAGGGTCATATTGTCCGTGAAAAGAAATAATTTGACTTATTGTTTCTTCTTTGGATGCCTTTTCCTTCTTTCTCTTGCCTGATTGATCTGGCTAGGACTTCCAGTACTATGTTGACTAAGAGTGATGTGAGTGGACATCTTTGATTGTTACAATTCTAAGGCAGAATGCTTCCAACTTTTGCCCATTCAGCATGATATTGACTGTGGGTTTGTCATAGATAGGACTTATTATTTTCAGGTATGTGGCTTCAATGCCAAGTTTGTTGAGGGTTCTTATCATGAAGGAATTTTGAATTTTACTGAATTCTTTCTTTGCTCCTACTGAGGTGATCATATGGTTTTTGCTTTTTATTCTGTTTAAGTGGTTATACTTGTGTATCCAGGGCATAAATCCCACTTGATCATAGTGAATTACCTTCTTGATGTTCTGCTGAATTTCTTTTGGTAGTATTTTTTGAGGATTTTTGCATGTTTATGCATCCAGGATATTGGCCTGTAGTGTTTTTTTTTGTTTTTGTTTTTGTTTTTTGTTTTTTGTTTTCTGTGTTGTATCTTTGACAGACTTTAGCATCAGAATAATACTGGTTTGATAGAGTGAGTTAGGAAGGAATCCCTCCTCCTTTGATTTGTTGAAATACTTTCTTAAGGAGTAGTAACAGCTCTTTGTACATCTTGTTGAATTCAGCTGTAAATTTATCTGGTTCTTGGGATTTTTTTTTAGGATTGGTAGATTTTTTTAAATTACTGACCCAATGTTGTGACTCAATATTGGTCTATTCAGAGTTTCAATTTTGTTCTGGTTCAATCTTGAAAGGCTGTGCATTTTCAGGTGATGTGGTTTTGTTGTGTCCCCACCCAAATCTCATCTTGAATTGTAGCTCCCATAATACCCATGTGTCATGGGAGGGATCTAGTGGAAAGTAATTGGATCGTGAGGGTGGCTCTTTCTTGTGCTGTTCTTATGATAGTGAATAAGTCTCATGAAATCTGATAATTTTATGAAGGGAGTTTTCCTATACAAGTTTTTTTTTTTTTTTTTTTTTTTTTTTTTTTTTTTTTCCTGCCATACAAGACGTGACTTTGATTCTTATTTGTCTTCCACCATGATTGTTAGGCCTCTGCTGCCATGTGGAACAGTGAGTCAATTAAACCTCTTTTCTTTATAAATTACACAGTCTCAGGTATGTCGTTATCAGCAGCATTAGAGCAGACTAATGCAATAAATTGGTACTGGGAGAGTGGGGTACTGCTGTAAAAATACCCAAAAAATGTGGAAACAACTTTGGAACTGGGTAACAGGCAGAAGTTGAAACAGTTTGGAGGGCTCAGGAGAGGAAAGATGTTGGAAAGTTTGGAACTTCCTAGTTACTTTTTGAATGGCTTTGACCAAAATGCTGAAAGTGATATGGACAATGAAGTCCAGGCTATTGTGGTCTCAGATGAAGATGAGGAACTTGTTTGGAAATGGAGCAAAGGTGACACTTGCTATGTTTTAGCAAAGAGACTGGAGGCATTTGGCCCCTGCCATAAAGATTTGTGGAGCTTTGAACTTAAGAGAGATAATTTAGGGCATTTAGCATAAGAAATCTCTAAGCACAAAAGCATTCAAGAGGTGACTTGGGTACTGTTGAAAGCATTTAGCTTTATGCATTTATAAATATATGGGTTGGAATAGGAACTCATATTTAAAAGGGAAGCAGAGTATAAAAGTTTAAAATATTTCCAGCCTGGTGATTTCATAGAAAAGAAAAACCCATTTTCTGAGGAGAAACTCAAGCCAGCTGCAGAAATTTGCATAAGTAATGAGGAGCCAATGTTAATTGCCAAGACAATGGGAAAAATATCTCCATGGCTTGTCAGAGGTCTTCACGGAAGCCCCTCTCATCATGAGCCAGAAAGTCTATGAGAAAAAAAAAATGGTTTCATGGGCCTGGTCCAGGGCCTTGCTGCTTTCTGCAGTCTCAAGACTTGGTGCCCTGTGTTCCAGCTATGGCCAAAAAAGGGTAATGTAGAGCCCAGGCCATTGCTTCACAGGGTGCAAGCCTTAAGCATTGTTGGCTTGCATGTGGTGTTGGGCCTGTGGGTGCACAGAACTCAAGAATTGAAGTTTGGGAACGTCTGCTTAGATTTCAGAGGATGTATTAAAACTTCTGGATGTCCAGGCAGAGGTCTACTGCAGGAATGGAGTGCTCATAGATAACCTCTGCTAGGACAGTGCAGAAAAGAAATATGGGGTGCAAGCCCCCACATAGAGTTCCCACTGGGGCACTGTCTAGTAGAGCTGTGAGAAGAGGGACAGTGTCCTTTAGACCCCAGAATGTTAGATCCACCAACAGCTTTCACTGTGTGCCTGGAAAAGCCACAGACACTCAGTGCCAACCCATGAAAGCAGCAGGGAGGGGAATTGTACCCTGCAAAGCCACAGGGACGGAGCTACCCAAGACCATGGGAACCCACGTCTTGCATCAGCATGACCTGGATGTGAGACATGGAGTCAAAGGAGATCATTTTGGAGCTTTAAGATTTGACTGCCCCACTGGATTTCAGACTTGCACAGGACCTTCAACCCCTTCATTTTGGCCAATTTATCCCATTTGGAATGGGTATATTTACCCAATGCCTGTACCCCCATTTTATCTAGAAGTAACTAACTTGCTTTTGATTTTATAGACTCATAGGTGGAAGAAACTTGACTTGTCTCAGATAAGACTTTGGACTGTGGACTCTCGAGTTAACAATGAAATAAGTTAAGACTTTGTGGGACTGTTGGAAAGGCATTATTGGTTTTGAAATGTGAGGACATGAGATTTGGGAGGGGCCAGGTGCAGTATGATATGGTTTGGCTCTGTCCCCACCCAAATCTCATCTTGAATTTTAGCTCCCATAATTCCCATGTGTCATGGGAGAGAACTGGTAGGAGGTAATTGAATAATGGGGGGTTGGTCTCTTCCATGCTGTTCTCATGATAGTGAGTAAGTCTCATGAGATCTGATGGTTTTATAAAGGGAAGTTTCCCTACACAAGCTCTCTTGCCTGGCAGCATGTTAGACATGACTTTGCTCCTCATTTGCCTTTCATCATGATTGTGAGGCCTCCCAGCCATTTAAAACTCTGAGTCAATTGACAGTCTTTCCTTTTTAAATTACCCAGTCTCAGGTATGTCTTTATTAGCAGCATGAGAACAAACTAATATACTAGAAATGTATCCATTTCATCCAGTTCTTTTTTAGTGTACATAGAGTTTTTAAAAGTAGTCTCTGAGGATCTTTTGTATTCCTGTGGGATCAGTTGTAATATCATCTTTGTCATTTCCAATTGTGCTTATTTGAATCTTCTCTCTCTTTGTCTTTATTAATCTAGCTAGCACTTTATAAATCTTGTTTAACCTTCAAAAAACCAATTTTTTAGTTTTATTAAACCTTTGTATGTTTTTGGCAGGTCCAATTTCATATTGTTCTCTTCTAATTTTAGTTATTTCATTTATTTTGCTAGCTTTTGTTTTAGCTTGTTCTAGCTTTTCTAGTCCCTTTAGGTGAAATGTTAGGTTGTCAATGTGAGATCTTTCTACCTTCTTAATGCAGACGTTTATTGCAAATAACATTCTTCTTAACACTGCTTTTGCTTAATCCCAGAAGTTTGGTATATTGTGTCTCTATTTCATTTGTTTCAAAAGACTTTTGAAACTTCTGATTTCTGCCTTGACTTATTTCCCCAAAAGTCATTCAGGAACAAGTTTAGCTTCCATAAATTTGTGTTTTATTTTTATTTTTATTTTTGTGTGTACATAGTAGGTGTATATATTAATGAAGTACATGAGATATTTTGCTATATGTGTGCAATGTGAAGTAATTACATCATAGAAAATAGGGTATCTATCCCCTCAAGTATTTACCATTTGTGTGATCTGAGAGTTCCTCTTGATTTTATTTTTATTTTTATTCCACTGTGGTCAGAGAAAGTGCTTGCTATAATTTCAATTTCTTTGAAATTTTTGAGACTTGCTTTATGAACAAGCATGTGGTCAGTCTTAGAGTATATTCCATACACAGATGAGAAGAGTGTATATTTTGATATTTTGTGGTTGTTGGGTGAAGTATTCTGTAGATGTATATTAGGTCCACTTTGTCAAGTGTTGAAATTAATTCCAACATTTCTTCATTAGTTTTCTGTCTCAGTGATCTACTGCTGTCAGTGAGGTATTGAATTTCTCCATAATAATTGTGTGGCTAAATCTTCTCTTAGGTCTAGTAGAAATTAATTATAAATTAATTATTTATTAATTATTAATTATAAAGTAATTTATAAAACTGAATGCTCCAACATTGGGTGCATATATATTTAGGATAGTTATATCTTCTTGTTGAATTGAACCCTTTATTGTTATGTAATGTCCTTCTCCATCCTTTTTTACTGTTGTTTTAAATTCTTAATTTCTGATACAAGATGTGATGGTTAATACTGAGTGTCAACTTGATTGGATTGAAGGATGAAAAGTATTGATTCTGGGTGTGTCTGTGAGGGTGTTGTCAAAGGAGATTAACATTTGAGTCAGTGGGCTGGGAAAGGCAGACCCACCCTTAATCTAGATGAGAACCATCTAATCACCTGTCACCAATCCAGGATATAAAGCAGGCAGGAAAACATGAAAATGTTAGACTGGCTTAGTTGCCCAAGCTAAATCCTTCTTCCATACTGGATGCTTCCTGCCCTCGAACATCAGACTCCAAGTTCTTCAGTTTTGAGATTTGGATTGGCTTTTCTTGCTGCTCAGCTTGCAGAAGGCCTGTTGTGGGACCTTGTGTTCATTTGAGTTAATACTATTTAATAAACTCATATATATACACACACACACTCTCTCTCTCTCTCTCTCTCTCTCTCTCTCTCTCTATATATATATATATATATATATATATATATATATATATGTTTTTCCTTCACTTGGTACACTGATTCCTTTCAACCCCCACATCCTCACCACCTGTTTGTTTGTTTGAGCACCGATAAATAGCGTGGACTCCCAGAGCTTGGGGACTTCGCAGCCTCCACAATCGCGATTGCCCCCACTTTCTCTCTCAAACTGTCTTTTTCTCATTCCTTCGACTCTGCTGGACTTTGTCACCCCCATGACCTAGTGTTGGGTCTGATCACCCCAACAGAGGATGACACACACAGATTGCTTCCAGGTTACACAACTGTCCCTGGCTGCAAGTCTTGCTGCCCAGGAGAAACCTCAGCTTCAACAACTCTCCTCCCACTCCAGTCCTGTGATGGGAGACAGCATCATTCTAGTGGCTAATTATAGGTGCTCTTCACACTCACCACTAAATTCTGGCTGTGGAATCCCTTCCTTCACCTCAGAGCAAAGGGTCCAATTTCTTAATCAAGGCTAGAATGCCTTCAGTGGCTGCCCCTGTAAGGTTGCCAATACAATGACCAACTTTGTATGAGCCTCAATTAAAAATGGTGTTCGCCTCTCAGCCCCAGGTCTGGGAAAATTTCTGCAGCTTTTCCCAGTGTCTTTCCCTCTCTTTTTTTCTCAGCCTCTCCCCAAGTTAGCTCCAGAGCTTGGGAGAAACAGGGTGCTCTTCCTTGGCCTGAGTTGCATAGATCCCTATTGGAAAGGTGAGCTACGTAGGGAGACTGAGTGGCTCTCTCATGTACTGGAGCTTCACTCAATTTTATCAGCTGAATTCTGTTATGGGAACTGCCTGATTACCTTTTCCTCTCCAAGGTCTGGGGTGTTCTCACTATTCCAACAAATTATTATTTTCCTTCTTCTATTAAGGTTCATAGAGTTGATCTTTATGTGCTATTTTGCTATTTCCAAATGGTGGAGACATGATAAAAGTCTCTAATCCACAGTTTAAGAAAAACATAATTTGTAAAAACCTGATGAGTTTCTTGGTATCAGAATACGTGTTGTATTTATCTTTGTTTTCCCAGGATATAGCACATTATCTAGCACATAGTAGACCACACTTGTTGGTCAATGTTATTTATACTTTGTTTTATCAATTCATGATTGTAACATAATCATAATCTAAGAGGAAAGATGTTGAGAGACTAAAAGATGATATGAGGGTGGGTTGTGATAGGTTGCCTGTACTAAAGCAAAACAAAAACCAGTAACAACAATGAAATACATGCAAAAGGGGGAACAGCTAGCAACAGTAAGAATATGTAATGTTCTGCATGGAATCTAAGGATATTTGGGGAATGGTTAGCATACTATATAAAATTATTATTTTTAAATACAACACTATATCCCAGAGATAGCTTTATAAGAGTATATAGAGATCTACTTCACTGCTTTATACAGCTTCATTATACTCCATTGTGTTGACTTACCACACCCTGTCTTTAACCTCCATCCTGCTGACAAATATTTGAGTCAGTGTTTCACTGGTACAAATTATGATTTAATGAATACCCTTCACATGGAAATTCAATTTTAGGTGTTTCTGAAAACAAACCTACTAACTGAGAAACAAATAATAACAAGATATATTGTATCTACATTTGACCAAATTAAATACTCTCATTTTGGAAAATATTTAACAATTGTTTAAGGCTATCTAAAGTACTTCTTTCAGTTGTTAACTCCATCATCCTATGCCTAGACTGAGAGATAAAGCTGGAGGATTTTTCCAAACCTGAATTAATGTGGAATATTTACATCAAATATAATTTGAAATATTTACATCAAAACAAGTTTTCAAAATACATAAATACAGGTAATTTAACGTTAGAGCCCAGTATCTTCTTTCAAAACATCTTGAATGAGAAAAATCTAAAACAAGCTAAAACAGGCTCTAACTATAGTAGAACAGAAAAAAAGAACAATTTCATTACTTAAAACTCTGAAAATATGTCTATCTTACAGAAATATAGCAGTTCCATCAGGAAAATGAGACAATAGGTAGGTTCCCAACTTCATTGTAAAATCATTTTTCTTAAGAATAGATCATGAAAGACCTCAAAAATGCAAATAATTGGTTCAGGTAGCTTTAGAGACTCTCCATACTAATTGGCCCATGCATTTGGCTGGAGATTCTCTTCTGAGGATCTTGCCTTCGTATTGGATCCTCTACTAAGGATCTTGCCTTAGTATTGGAAGTGTCCTTCTGAGTGTTGTAAAATCTGGATGAAGGAGGTTATGCCAAGAAGGGAGCAGTAATAAATACATTTATGAAAACTAAAAATAGAACTCTCATTCTATCCAACAATCTCACTACTGGATATCTACCTCAAGGAAATCAATATGTCAAAGAAATACCAGAATTCAGGTATTTATTGCAGCACAATCTACAATAGCAAATATATGGAATTAATTTAAGTGCCTATCAGTGGATGAATAAAGAAAATGTGGCATATATACACAATGGAATACTATTCAGCCATGAAAAAGAGTGAAACCATGTAATTTGCTACAATGTGGATAGAATTGAAGGTCAATATCTTAAGTAAAATAAGCCAGGCACAAAAAGACAAATATCACATATTCTCACTGGAGATAGAGGGTGAAAAGATAGTGAACAGAGACTGGAAAGAATCAGTGGGCAGACAGTGAGAGAATGAATAGAAATGAGTTAAAGGGCAAAAACGTACAGTTAGATAGAAAAAGCAAATTCAATATTTGATAGCAGTGTAGGATGACTATAGTTAAAAAGGTATCATACTCAGAAGATGGACACCTTAAATGTCCTGATTTGATCACGATGCATTATGTACATGTAACAAAATTTCACATGCACCACATAAATGTGAACAAATTTTTAAAAGTTGGGCTGGGTGGGGTGGGCCATGCTTACAATCCCCAGGCTTTGGGAGGCTGAGTTGGGAGGGTTGTTCAAGGCCAAAAGTTTGATAACAGCCTGGGCAAAATAGTAAGACTCCATTTCAACAAAAAATAATAAAAATACATTTAAAAATTAGCTGGATGTGGTGAGGTGCACCTGCAGGTAGTCCTAGCTACTTGGGAGGCTGAGGCTGGAGAATTACATGAGACCAGTTCAAGGCTGTGGTGAGCTTTGATCAGGACAGATCCTGTCTGTAAAAAAATAAAAAATTAAAAAATAAAGAAAAGAAAAGAAATAGATTTGTGAGCTGAGGCATTAAAAAGAAAAGCCTCATGTGTAGGTGCTAGAAAAGAATGAGTATAAGTTAATCTAGTATTTTTATACTTATTTCAGAAATCTTGGTAAATCACTACACTTATAGTTAACTATTTGCCTTAGGAATAATTGTGTGATTCTAATATTCTCTAATTTACTAATGTTTCTGAATTCCTGAATACTTCATTGCTTATGAGCCCTTTCACTAAAAAACATAGTTTGCTGTTTGTTTCCCCCTTAACCCACATATATATAAAACCATATATATAACCCAAATATATATATAGCTTTACAATGTTTCTTGGGGAAGGAAGGAAAACAATTTGCGAAAGAATACTTTCAGTATTGTCAGCATTGTCAGAGAATTTTACCTTTTGATAAGACCCAGGAAAGGAAGAGAAAGCCTAGAAGAGTGAAGGAGTGACAGAGAGAATAGAAGAAATAAGAGGAAAAACAGGGCGTTTAAAGTAATGATGACATAAAAATTGAATTAGACTGTGAGACCATAACAAAAGAAGCTACATAGACTTTTGCTATATTAAAATTTACAAAAGTGTTGACACCCTTCAATGCTTCTTTCCTTCCCCAATACACATGAATAGCTCTGGAGCTTTCATTTAAAATACGCTAGCTCAGCCCTGGTTACACATTAGAAAGGTTACTTCTTCTAAGTTAGGTGTTCAGTAAAAGAAATGTCATTTAAGGCCTCTTTGCATTTAAATGTGGCATAGCTTTAATGCTAGTTCCATAATGGAATGTTTAAACATTATCTGAATAATGTAAAGACTATCTCTGGGGGAAAAATGTACACCTAGTTGCAACTAAAAATCATAAAAAATGGTAAATATTCGACCATCCAGAAAACCCCTTTCCACCTAGTTTCCTCTACCCCAGCTATACTGACTTTGCTCTTTCTCCAACATGCCAAATTTCTTGTTTCCTGTAAACCCAAATTTGCACTTACTGTTCTTTCTAGGTGGCACACTCTGTCCCGAGGTCACCTATGACTTGCTGCTTCCTTTCATTCAGGTACTTGCTCAAATATCCACTACTACTAAGATTCCTTTTCTGACTACCCTTTCAAAAAATGGCATTTGTAATATTCTCTAATCCTATTTTGCTTGGTTTTCCTCATAGCACATAACACTGCCTGTCATATTAAATTTATTTAGATACAATCTTTCTTCATGATACTGTATAATCCACTGGAAAGGGATTATATCTTTTTTTCTTCACTCCTGTCTTATCATTTTTCCAAACAGTGTTTAGCACATATTAAAATAAAATGTATCACTTATTGAGTGCTTACTGTGTGTCAGGTACTTTGCTAAACAGTTTGCCTTGATTAACTCATTTAATCCCTAAAACAGCCATTATTATTTCCACTTTAGAGGAAAAAGAAAGTAAAGTTTATATCTAGTAAATAAGCCAAAATTCAAACACAGACCACAATATTATATGGTTTTTCACTGTAATAGATGTTCAATACTTGTTAAACGAAGACCCTTTGGCTTAAAGTGACATGTTGACATTAATATCTCAAATAGTATCTTAGCTTCCAGTGGACGTCAATGTAATTCATAATTTTGTATTTACATTTACAGCACCAAATGAAATATATGAAAAGAACTTTCAAGGCAACAAGTTATTTGCCATGTTAAAGTGAGCTCCTACTTGCTGGCAGGCATTTTCCTTATATTATGTGATTTAATCTTCATGACAACCATAAAAGGTTAAGTACTACCTGCTCTATTTCACAAATGATGAAACTGAGGCCAAGTTCAACGACGCATAAGGCCACATAGCAAAAACTGTTTCCATTGGTTCAAAGGCCTTTTTAAAAAACACTTCTTAACATCTTTGCAACTGGGGTGCATCTTTAAAGTCTTTGGCTTCTAACAAGTATAATTGCCCACTTTATTTTTGTATCTCTTAGTAGTACATAAAGAAATGATGAATCTTAAAATTAATTGGCATCTTATAATCATGGCATATGATAAAGGCCAATGATAGTATGCAAATGCATGCAGAAGTGACCAAACGTAACCATTTTTCTATGCTGCTGACAGTTGTCTTGCTTGATTTCTAATTTTGACATCAGTTACCCTTCTCTTGTGGCAGGCAATATAATTAACCACTGTAGAGCTTCAGTAGTAGACAAATGCAGAAATACTCAAACTCTGCCTACCTCTTAAGGCCTACTATTGAGGATCTGTGGTCTTAGTAACCTAGGATTCTTATACTTTTGGGTTTGACATTTATGTCTTTAATCCATCATGAGTTAATTTTTGTGTAAGATGTGAAAAGGGGGTTCAGTTTTCATTTTCAGCATATGGCTAACCAGTTCTCCCAGCACCATTTGTTAAATAGGGAATCCTTTCCCCATTACTTGTTTTTGTCAGGTTTGTTGAAGATCAGATGGGTGTATATGTGCAGTATTATTTCTGAATTATTTATTCTGTTTCATTGGTCTATGTGTCTATTTTTATATCAATACCATGCTGTTTTGGTTACTGTAGCCTTGTAGTATAGTTTGAAGCCTGATGCCTCCAGCTTTGTTCTTTTTGTATAGTTTTCTTTTCTTTTTTTCTTTCTTTTTTTTTTTCTTTTCTTTTTTTTTTTTTTTTTTTTGCTGTACAAAAAGAACAAAGCTGTTCTTTGATTTTGGCTATACAGGCTCTTTCTTGGATCCATATGAATTTTAAAATAGTTTCTTCTAATTCTGTGAAGAATGCCAATGGTAGTTTAATGGGAAGACCATTGAATCAATAAATTACTTTGTGCAGTATGGCCATTTTCTTTTTTCTTTCTTTCTTTTCTTTTTTTTTTTTTTTGAGACGGAGTTTCACTCTTGTTGCTCAGGCTGGAGTGCAATGGCACGACCTCGGCTCCCTAGTAGCTAGGATTACAGGCGCCTACACCACACCCAGCTAATTTTTTGTATTTTAAGTAGAGATGGAGTTTCATTATATTGGCCAGACTGATCTCGAACTCCTGACCTCAAGTAATTTGCCTGCCTTGTCCTCCCAAAGTGCTGGGATTACAGGCATGAGCCACCACACCTAAATATGGCCATTTTCCCAACATTGATTTTTTTTTCTATCCATGAGCATAGAATGTCTTTCCATTTGTGTCCTCTCTTATTTCCTTGAGAAGTGATTTGTAGTTCTCCTTGAAGAGGTTCTTCACTTCCCTTGTTAGCTGTATTCCTACATATTTTATTCTCTTTGTAGCAATTGTGAATTGCTCATTAATGATTTGGCTCTCTATTTGCCTGTTGTTGGTGTATAGGAATGCTTCTGACTTCTCTACATTGATTTTGTATCCTGAGACTTTGCTGAAGTTGCTTATCAGCTTGAGAAGCTTTTGGGCTGAGACAATGGGGTTTTCTTGATACAGGATTATGTCATCTGCAAACAAAGACAATTTGACCTCCTCTCTTTCTATTTAAATACCTTTATTTCTATCTCTTGCCTAATTGCCCTGCCCAGAACTTCCAATACTACATTGAATGGGAGTGGTGAGAGAAGGTATCTTTGTCTTATGCCTGTTTTCAAGGAGAATGCCTCCAGCTTTGCCCATTCAGTATGATATTGGCTGTGGATTTGTCATAAATGGCTCTTATTATTTTGAGATATGTTCCTTCAGTAGCTAGTTTATTGAGAGTTTTTAACAAGAAGGAATGTTGAATTTTATTGAAGACCTTTTCTGCGTCTATTGAGATAATCATGTGGTTTTTGTCTTCCGTTCTGTTTATGTGATGAATTATGTTTATTGATTTGTGTATGCTGAACCAGCCTTGCATTCCAAAAATGAAGCCAACTTGATGGTGATGAATAAGTATTTCGATGTGCTGCTGTATTTGGTTTGCCAGTATTTTATTGAGAATTTTTGCATTGATGCTTATCAGGGATATTGGCCTGAGGTTTCTTTTCATTTTATTTTTTTTCTTTACCAGGTTTTGGTATCAGGATGATGTTAGACTCATATAATATGTTAGGGAAGAGTCCTTTCTTTGTAATTGTTTAGAATAATTTCAGAAGTAAGGGAGTCCTACTTCTGTTAGAATTCAGCTGTAAATCCATCTTGTCCTGGGCATTTATTACTGCATCAATTTCAGAACTTGTTATTGATCTATTCAGAGATTCAGTTGTTTTCTGGTTCAGTTTTGGGAGAGTGTGCATGTCCAGAAATTTATCCATTTCTTCTAGATTTTCTAGTTTATTTGCATAGAGGTGCTTATAGTATTCACTGATGGTTGTTTGTATTTCTGTGGGGTCAGTGGTAATATTCCCATTAACATTTTTATTGTGTCTATTTGATTATTGTCTCTTTTCTTCTCTATTAGTCTAACTAGTGATATATCTATTTCATTATTTTTTTTCAGAAAACCATCTTCTGGCTTAGTTGATTTTTTTGAAGGGGGTTTCTTAGGTCTCTATTTCATTCAGTTTCACTCTGAGCTTGGTCATTTCTTGTCTTCTTCTAGCTCTGTGGTTTGTTTCCTCTCGTTTCTCTAGTTATTTTAGTTGTGGTATTAGTGTCAATTTGAGATCTTTCTAGCTTTTTGATGTGGGCATTTAGTGCTATAAATCTCCCTCAACACTGCTTCATCTGCATCCCAGAGATTCTGGTATGCTGTCTCTTTGTTCTCATTAGTTTCAGAGAACTTCTTGATTTTACTTAAATTTAATTATTTATCCAGGAGTCATTCAGGAGCAAGTTGTTCCATTTCCATGTAGTTGGGTGGTTTTGAGACAGTTTCTTAATCTTGAGTTCGAATTTGATTGCACTGTGGTCTGAGAGACCGTTTGTTATGATTTCAGTTATTTTGCATTTGCTGAAGAATGACTTACTTTCAATTATGTGATCAATTTTAGAGTAAGTCCCAGGTAGCACCAAGAAGAATGCATATTCTGTTGTTTTGGGGTGGAGAGTTCTGTAGATACCTATCAGGACCATGTTATCCAGAACTGAGGAGTTCAAGTCCTGAATATGTTTGTTAATTTTCTGTATCAGTGATCTGTCTAATATTGACAGTGAGGTTTTTAAGTCTTTCACTATTATTGTGTGAAAGTCTAGGTCTCTTTGTAGGTCTCTATGAACTTGTTTTATGAATCTGGGTGTTCCTATATTGACTGCATATATACCTACAAAAGTTAGCTCCTCTTCTTGAATTGACATCTTTACCATTATATAATGCCCTTTTTTGTCTTACTGATCTTTGTTTGTTTAATGTCTGTTTTGTCAGAAATTAAGATTGAAACCCCTGCTTTTTTCTGTTTTCCATTTGCTTGCTAACTTTTTCTCTTTTTATTTTGACTCCATGTGTGTTTTTGCATGTGAGATGGGTCTCTTGAATACAGCATATCAATGGATGTTGACTCTATTCAGCTTCCCATTCTGTGTCTTTTAACAGGGCATTTAGACCATTTACATTTAAGGTTAATATTGTTATGCATGAATTTAATCCTGTAATCATAATGTTAACTGGTTATTTAGCAGACTTGTTTATGAATTTGCTTCATAGAATCACTGGCCTGTGTACATCAGTGTGTTTTTATAGGTGCTGTAATGATTTTTCCTTTCCACATTTAGCTCTTCCTTCTGGAGCTCTTCCAAGGTAGGCCTGGTAATGACGAATTTCCTCAGCATTTCCTGTCTGAAATAGACTTAATGTTTCCTTCACTTATGAAGTTTACTTTGGCAAGATATAAAATTCTAAGTTGGAAATACTCTAAGAATGTTGAGTATTGACCCCCAATCCCTTCTGGCTTATAGGGTTTCCACTGAGAGGTCTGCTGTTAGTTTCCTGGGCTTCCTTTTGTAGGTGACCTGGCCTTTCTCTTTGGATGTTCTTAACATTTTTCCCTTCATTTTGACCTTGGAGAATCTGATCGTTGTGTCTTTGGGTTGTTCTTCTCATGGAGTGTCTTACTGAGGTTTTCTGATTTTCTGAGTTTGAATGTTGTCCTCTCTTGTTAGGTTGGGGAACTTCTCCCGGATGATATCCTGAAATGTGTTTTCCAACTTGGTCCTGTTCTCCCCATCTCTTTCAGGTACCCCTATCAGTCATAGGTTTGGTCTTCTCACACAATTCCATAGCTCTCAGAGGTTTTGTTTGTTTCTTTTTATTCTTTTTTTTTTTCTAGTCTTGTTTGCTGTCTTATTTCAGCAAGATAGTGTTCAAACTCTAATATCCTTTCTTCTACTTGATGTATTTGGCTATTGATATTTGTATTTGCATTGTGAAGTTATCGTGTTGTGTTTTTCAGCTCCATCAGGTCATTTAGATTCCTCTGTAAACTGGTTGTTCTGGTTAACAGCTCCCATAATGTTTTAAAATGATATTTAGCTTTCTTGCAATAGGTTAGAACATACTCCTTTAGCTGAGCAAAGTTTATTATTATCCATCTTCTCCAGTATACTTCTGTCAAGTCATGCATCTCAGCCTCAGCCCAGTTCTGTGTCTTTGCTGGAGCCATGTTGCTATCATTTGGAGAGGGGTGGGCATTCTGTTTCCTTTTTTGAGTTTTCAGCATTTTTGCATTGATTATTTCTCATATTCATGGGTTTATCTTGTTTTGATCTTTGAGGCTGCTGACATTTGGATGGGGTTTTTATGGGATCTTTTTATTGATGTTGTTGTTGTTTTTTGTTTGTTTTTCTTTTAGTAGTCAGGCCCCTCTTCCACAGGACTGCTGCAGTTTGCTGGGGGTCCACTCCAGACCCTATTTTCCTGGGTCCTTCCACCCCTGAAGGTATCATCAGTACAGGTTGCAGAACAGCAAACATGGCAGCCTGCTCCTTCCTTTGGGAGTTCTGTCCCAAAGGGACACTGACCTGATGCTGTCTGGAACACTCATCTATGAGGTGTTTAAATACTCCTGTGGGAGGTCTTACCCAGTCAGGAGGAGTGGGATAAGAGACCCACTTAAATAAGCAATCTGGCTGCCTCTTAATGAAGCAGGTGTGCTGCACTTGGGGAAATCCCTCTTGTCTGGGCTGCCCTGACTCTTCAGAGCTAGCAGGCAGAAAAGACTAAGACCACTTATCCATGATACCGTAGCCACCTGTCCTCCTAGGGGCTCCTTTCAGGGATATCAGAGCTCTGTTCACAAACCCCAGGCTAAGGATGTGGAAATTCCTGATGTGAGGCCAGTGAGGAGGAGTGAATTGGAGTCCTGCTTAAAGAAGCAGCCTGGCTATGAACTGTCCCAACTTCAGTGCTGCATTTTTGGGAATTGCTCCCAATCCAAACTGCCCAGTTTCACTGCCACCAGTGGCAGGGGAAAATGGCCGACTGGAGCTGCAGTGATGGCCACTGCCCCTCCCCACCCAAAACTCAGTCTTCTTAGGCAGTCTCCAGCTTGCTGCCCTGGCTAGCGGGGATTCCAAGTCAGTGGATTTTTGCTTGTAAAGTTCCATGGAAATAGGGCCTGCTGAGCGAGACTGCTTGGCTCTCTGGCTTCAGCCCCATTCCCACAGGAATGGATAGATCTCCTGCCTCACTAAAGTTTCCAGAGCCAGAGTATGCAAAAACTCCTGTGTCTCAGTGCCTGCTTGACAGACCACCCACCCTAGCAGCTGTCATTAGTTTGCACAGCTCTGTGCTTGGTACCCAAGGTCCTGATGGTATGGACTCATAAGGAGACCTCCTGATCCATGGGTTTCAGGGGGCCATGGTAAAAGTGTGGTTTACAGGGAGGGGTAGCACAATCTCTCACCACCTCTCCTGGCCGGGGGAGATGGCTACCTTTGCCCTGTACAGTTCCTGGGAGGTTCCTCACTCCACCCTGCTTTTCTTCACTCTCTGTGGGTGACACCAACCACCTAGTCAGTCCCAATTAGAAAACCTTGGTACTTCAATTTAAGATGTAAAATTCACTTGCTATTTTCATACTTCTCAGTGGGAGCCACAGAGCAGAGCTGTTTTTATTTGGTCATCTTGGCTCCTCCCCACTTTCTTTTTCTTTTTCTTAAACTAGAATATATCTTCACTTTTCAATTATTCCCATTATGTCAGTAAATGGTACACATTTATGCAATTAACTTTTGGCTAATAAAGTGCAGAATATTTTCATTAACCTTATTTTGCAAAAGTCAATTAATACTTATGGTAGAATTTGTGGTATATTTGGAGGTTGGCATTTGTCAAAGGGAATACATTGAGTTTTTATGTAAATATAAAGCATGATTAGAATATATTATTCAAAAAATACATGATTATGATAAATGGTGTTTATAGTTATCCACATAAAACAATTTTTTAACAGAATTAAGTAGATGATAGATAATATTGCTACATTTCTGATGCTCTGTAGTCTAACCAGTAGTGTGCTGGCAAATGATTAACAACTACCTCTTTGTGGGATGGGGAAACAAACTACTGGTTGTAGTGTTTGTTGATTTCCTCCATTTAAGTATTCTCAACATGGACAATTTTAGAATACCAACATGGCATGAACTGACTCACAAAATTCCTGAAAATTTAAGTTATATCAAGCTGGTATAAGTTGGCTCCAGAACATCAGTGATTCTAACAAACTCAGGCACTACTAGATCTTAAATTCATCTGGGTCTTTCTAATTAATTAGCTTAATACTGGAGCTACCAAACAATACTCTACACTGCAGCTTGCTCTTCATTTCTGCGCTTTGATGCATAGTCTGTAAATATCTAGACAAAACTGATCAATTAGTATTAAGTAACAAGCTCCTCGGCTAATATTCTTTGTTAGCTGAGGAGGAGTCTGCCGTGTACACTGCAGGATGTTTGGCAACATCCCTGGTCTCTACTCACTCAATGCCAGTAGCATCTCTTAGGTATGATGATCAAAAACGTCTCCAGACATAGCTAAGTGTCCCCTGGGAGGGGTCACTTTCTGCTTTTCTGTGATAGATAGATAGATAGATAGATAGATAGATAGATAGATAGATACAGAGATATAGAGATACAGAGATATATGCATAATATTAGTGAATTATAAGAAATGCTCAAAGGAAGGCTCACAGACTGTTTATATGGCACAAACCAATTGCAAGGAAACTAAAGAATGTAGTTAATCATTTGGATATTTCCAAATATCTTGATATGTATCACCAAATAGGCAAAACATCTGTGAGTCAGACTGAATTTTTCTAGTTTTCATCTGGAAGATTATCATTCTGTAAATATGTTTCATATCTCATTGGTCAAATGACTATGTCTGTGCAATAGATAACACTAGTTCAGACAGAAATCTGTTGATATGGTATTTTAAGCTGTCTTACAGTCTAATTTGAATCAAAGCTCAGCTGCTCTGACTTAGTATGCAAATTGAAATGATGTACAATAAAAAATTCTGTATTGAGTTTTTAGTCACATTTTGATGCTACAGCTCAAGATCACTACTCTCACCAACTGTGTATTTTTTATCTTTCATTATTTGCCAAAAATGGAGCTTTAAAAATATAGGAAAGATGATATTAATTTAATGAGAAAAAGCTAAAAGTTGTAAATCTTAGACATTAAACTAATTTCTCTCTCTCTCTCTAATTTATTCCTTTATAGCAAGCTTATCTCATCTCTTTTCACTGACTTACACACTTTGCCAAAGTAGAAACTTCCTTCCCTAGACATTTCCATTTTGAACATCATCACTGAAGCATATACCTTAACCTGGGGATATGAACATTATATATGGCTCCCTATAAGAATATCACTTTCATAATGGCCCAGTGGGGAACCTTCCCAAAGCTTTTGTGTGTATCTCATGGAGACAAATTTCAAAATATAGGAAGCAAATTCTAAGTAAGCACATAAAGCTCACCTTAGCAGCAATAGAAGGATCAACCTCAATTTACTTTTCTAATTTGTGTACCGGTAGTGGTAGTTATACTAGTTGCTACTATTTTAGTACAAGGGAATGGAAAAAAATAAGTCTTTATTTTTTTACTCTTATCTCATGTGAACAGACGTTTTCTTTGCCTAAGGAAAGTTTGACTCAAAATTAGCCTTATTTTCCTCACAGAATTGTAAAGTGGCTTTACATTATTGTAATCTTTGACACTTAATGATATCAGAAATAAACTGAGATCTAGAAAATAAAAGATGCTCTCTAACATATTCAATTTCTTAAGCACATTTACAGCTTTGATCATTAAAGATCTTAGCATAACCAAGTGAACCTGGATTTTGAGGGGAATATCCTATATTAATACAGGAAGAACTAAACAAATAATACAACTTAAATATGCAGAACTGTTTTCTTAATGTGACTATTAGATTTGATTCCAATAGAATTTATCTTATTTCAAATTATCATTTATTCCACAAAATTTAGTTAACGGTGGAGTGACAGAAGAACATTTTGTAACCCTAACTTCTACATTTTTTTATTTTGAAATTAACACATGTGACATATTCTTTAGAACAAAGTACAATCTATTGTATACTTATCTTTATTTTTGCACTTTTGAAATTTTCCCATCAATTATCTCACAGAACTTGGCAGAGCACCAAATTAATCATAATCTGTGTTGTGGGCTCTCTTATCTCTTTTGGGGACATCCTGTTTTACTCTTTTCCATGGGAGATTGCATTTTCTTTAATTCAGAAGACTGTTACAGATTTTATATTCAACTTGATGCTTCACAGTGACTCACTGTGTACACCATCTGAAATGCATGGCCAGAAATTTAATAAATAAAGAACAGAAATGTCAAGCTTAATTCTAAGTCATCATGTCTGACAAACATTTAACAAACTTTGCAAGATGATTATGCTTCATTGTGTTCTACGGAAACAGATGAATTTATGATTTAGTCTCTTTTGCATTTTAGATGCTTCTATAATAAACTTGGCAGACAAGTTAATTGCTACCTTTTGACAATGGATATAATGCACAGTTGAGTTGCGGTATAAGAATAATAAATACATAAAATAAACTCACCAGCTGAATAGTGTATTACTGAGTCCAATATAAATATGCCTCCTAGAAGAAAATTCCTTTTGGCATGAATATTCCTAAAGAGTATGGTCAATCACAGAAATTAAATGAGAATACTGAATTTCCAGATGTATAATTGAGTAATTTTCTCCCCCAAATTACTCTGTGCATCTTAACAAGATGCAATTAGTATATTCTCAACTCGTATTTTCAGATAAATTCACTGTTATAGTCCCTAAAAGTATAAGACAATTAACTATTTACTAGTCAATATTAAATATGTCCTTTTCTTAATGACACATTTTACAGGAAGAGAGAAATTCATTCATGCCTTTAACATACTTAAAAAATTATTTTTAAATAGCAACTTTTATTAGTTTAATATAAAAGTAAAAATATAAGATATAAATTATAGCTGCTGCAGAAGTTTTGAAAAATTATACATAATTACATCTTGAAAAGAAAAAGTTTTAAAAAATCATCCTTTTGAGCGAATAAGCAGGGTGCCACTTTATAGATAATTACACCTCGAAAAGAGAAAGTTTTAAAAAATCATCTTTTTGAGGGAATAAGCAGGGTGCCACTTTATAGATAATTGATTCATCTATGCAAAAGCATGTACCTTGAAGAGACTAGCCATCAGCCACAGTCAGCAGTCTCTCGTAAGAACTCCTAACAGATGTCTCTTCTCTTTCTTTTCAAATAGGAAGACAATCCTTCCAATCCTCCTTTTTCAACTCATATTTCTTCAACACCGTGCTATCTGCCAGACACTATAGTAGGCACTGAAAAACTTTTTTCTCTTCCTATTCTTTCTCCATGTCAGGTCCTACAGAGTGTGGCCATAAATGTGCTATTTACTGCTTACGACTGCATTGCAAGTTAAAACCGTTTCTTTGAATTCATGTTGTGTTATTTGGTAGAATTATAGACAAGTATATATGAAAGGAATGCATAGCACTATATTTCATTATGTGGTGTTAGAGTTCTTAATGTTGTCATTACTCTGTATAACAATGCTTAAAGAAAGTATAAAACAAATGCTCATCTTATATTCCTAGACTTGCAAAACGGCTCTCTACAAGAGAAAATATTTATATTTGTTTTGTTCTCACCTCTGACATCATCCATGATTTTCTACTTCGTTGAAGGAATCTATTGGTCTTGTTTCTTACAACAGCACTGTCTTAGTCCTTTCAGGTTGCAATAACAGAATGCCACAGACTGGGTGACTTATAAACAGTAGTAATGTATTTCTCACTGTTGTGAAGGCTAGGAAGTCCAAGAAAAAGATGCTGCCATGGTTGGTGTCTGGTGAGGGTCTGCTTCCCAATTGATAGCCATCTTTTTTATTGTGTCCTCAGATAGTGGAATGGGTGAGGAAGCTCCCTGTAGTCTCATTTGTAACAGCACTAATCCAATTCATGAGGGCTCTGCTCTCAAGACCTATCACCTAACAAAGGCTCCATCTCCTAATACCAGCACATTGGGGGTTAGGATTTCCATGTATTAATTTTAGAGGTCACATAGCAAGCACCACAAGTCAATCTATTTGATTCATCCCAAAGGGCTCCCCTGATTATCCTTTGAAAAACTATTCATTTGGCTTAAGAGAAGGTTCTTAGGCTGGGTTCAGAGACATTTTAATATGAGCATGCAAAGGCATAAAAATCATATAATGGATGTGTGGGACTCAGGGGGAAGTGTGGAAGGGGAACAAGGGATAAATGACTACACATTAGGTACAGTGTATACTGCTCCAGTGATGGGTGCACCAAAATCTCAGAAATCACTGCTAAATAACTTATCCATGGAACCAAAAAACAACTGTTCCCCCAAAAAACTGTTGAAATAAAATAAAATAAAAATCTAGGGTTGAACGGAGGTTGTAAACAGGAAGTAATGTCAGGACAGGAATAAATCAGTCAGATTTCTAACCAAGGTTTGGTTCTCTGAAAATCAGAATCAAAGCGTTATTTTCAGTTTAGGGATATTACAAATAGTGCTGCTATGAACATTCTCATATGTGTCTTTTGGTGAACATATGTAATATGGTTTAGTTCTGTTTCCCCATCCAAATCTCATCTTGTAGCTCCCATAATTCCCATGTGTTGCGGGAGGGAACCGGTGAGACATGATGGAATCATGGAAGTGGGTCTTTCCCATGCTGTTCTAATGATAGTGAATGGGTCTCGTGAGATCTTATAGTTTCAGGAATGAGAGTTTCCCTGCACAAGCTCTCTCTGCCTGCTACCATCCATAAGTCCAATAAACTTCTTTCTTTTGTAATTGCACAGTCTTGGTTATGTCTTTATCAGCACTGTGAAATGGACTAATAAAATATGCAAGCATTTCTCATGCTATAATATGTACCTAGGAGAAGAATTGATACAGTATAGTGTATATGTATGTTCAGTTTTAGTAAACACTTTTCAAAGTTATTGCACCAGTTTATACTCCCACAGATAAAGATGAAAAGTTCTGGTTGTTCTAAATCCTTACAAACCGTTAGTATGGTTTGTCTTTTTTATGGCTATTTTCACACGTGTTTATTGATATCAAATTGTGATTTTGTTTTACATGATCTGTCTGTAGGTCTAATGAAATAGGGTATATATTTTTTTAACCTAGATATCCTATCTTTGAACTATCTATCCAACTACATATTTAATTTTTTACTTTTGAACTCTGCTTTTCCTTGATAGATTTTTAGGAGTTGTTTGTTGTTGTTGTTGTTGTTATATACTCTATGTGAGTTCTTTTTTTTAAAATATACTATTGAAAATATCTTCTCCCACTTTGTAGCTAGTATTTTCACTGTATTAATAGTTCTTTTGGATAAAAAAACATTTTTTAATTTCTGTATAATCTGATTTATTATTTCCTTTATATTTGATGCTTCTTTAAAATTTATGTTATTTTTATTTTAAGTTCCAGGGTACATGTGCAGGATGTGCAGGTTTGTTACAGAGGTAAACATGTGCCATGGTGGTTTGCTGCACATATCAACTCATCACCTGGGTATTAAGCCCAGCATGCATTAGCTATTCTTTCTAATGCTCTCTCTCCCCCAACCTCATCCCCTGACAGGCCCAGGTGTGTGTTGTTCCTCTCCCTGTGTCCATGTTTTCTTATAGTTCAGCTCCCACTTACAAGTGAGAACATGCGGTGTTCAGTTTTTCTGTTCCTGTGTTAGTTTGCTGAAGATAGTGGCTTCCAGCTCCATCCATGTCCTTGTGAAGGACGTGATCTCATTCCTTTTTTATGGCTGCATAGTATTCCATGGTGTGTATGCACCACATTTTCTTCATCCGGTCTATCATGGATGGGCATTTGGGTTGATTCCAGGTCTTTGCTATTGTGAAGAGTGCTTGTGCTTTTGATGTCTGAGAATAATAGTGAACAGCATCAGTTTAACTTCCTCTTTTATTTATTTATTTTGTCTGATTGCTCTGGTTAGGACTTCCAGTACTATATTGAATAGAAGCAGTGAAAGTGGGCATCCTTGTCTTGCTCCCCTTCTCACGGGAAACACTTTCAACTTTTCCTCGTTTAGTATAATGTTGACATGTTTTCTTCTTTTGACTTGGATATCCAGTAAAAAATGACTTTTAATACATAAGGTGTTTTCCTTTGTGATCCCAGAAAATCTGAGACAGGTCTCAGTTAATTTAGAAAGTTTGTTTTGCCAAGGTGGAAGACGCACCCATGACACAGCCTCAGGAATTCCTGACAACATGTGCCCAAAGTGGTCAGGGCACAGCTTGGTTTTATACATTTTAGGGAGACATAAGACATCAATCAATATATACAAGATGTATATTGGTTCAGTCTGGAAAGTCGGGACAACTTTAAGCAAAGGCAGGAAGACACAAAGCTTGGAGGGAGTTTCCAGGTAACAAATGGTTACGTTCTTTTGAGTTTCTGATTAGCCTTCCCAAAGGAGGCAATCAGATATGCATTTATCTCAGTGAGCAGAGGGGTGACTTATAGAATGAGAGGCAGGTTTGCCTTAAGCAGTTCCTACCTTTTGTTTTTCTTAGTGATTTGGGGTCGCAAGATATTTTCTTTTCACACCTTCTATTTCAATTTTGCTGAGAGTTTTAATGATAAAATGATGCTGGATTTTGTCAAATGCTTTTTCTGCATCTATTGAGATAATTATGTAATTTTTGTTTCTAATTCCATTTATGTGGTGTATCACATTTATTGACTTGCAGATGTTAAACATCCCTGTATCTCTGGTATGAAACCCACTTGATTATGGTGGATTATCTTTTTGATATGCTATTGAATTCAGTTAACTAGTTTTTGTTGATAATTTTTGCATCTATGCTTATCAGGGATATTGGTCTGTAGATTTTTTTGTTGTTGTTATGTTCTTCCTTGTGTTGGTATTAGGATAATACTGGCTTCATAGAATAATTTAGGGAGGATTTCTTCTTTCTCTATTCTTTGGAATATTATCAATATATTTGGTGCCAATTATTCTTTGAAAGTCTGATAGAATTCAGCTGTGAATCTGTCTGGTCCTATACTTTTTTTGTTAACAATGTTTTAAATAACCATTTCAAACTTGCTGCTTGCTATTGGTCTGTTCAGAGATTCTATATCTTCCTGGTTTAATCTATGAAAGTTGTATATTTCCCGAATTTTTCTATCTCCTCTAGGTTTTTTACTTTGTGCTTGTAAAGGTGTTCATAGTAGCCTTGCATAATCTCTTGTATTTCTGTGGTATTGCTTATAATATCTCCCATTTTTTTTTCTAATCGAGCTTATTTGGATTTTCTGTCTTCTCTTGGTTAATTTCAATAATCCTCTTTCAATTTTATTTATCTTTTCAAAGAAGCTGCTTTTTGTTTCATTTATTTTTTTGTAAACTCTTTTTTTGTTTCAATTTCATTTAGTTCTTCTCTGATCTTGGTTATTTATTTTCTTCTGTTGGGTTTGGGTTTGGCTTGTTCTTCTTTTCTTCATTCCTGGAGTTTTTACCTCAGATCGTCTATTTGTGCTTCTTCAGACTTTTTGATATAGGCATTTAATACTATGAACTTTCCTCATAGCACCTCTTTTGCCGTATCCCAGAGGTTTTGGTAGGTTGTGTTACTATTACCATTCAGTTCAAACGATTTTTAAATTTCCATCTTGATTTTCTTATTCACTCAATAATCATTAAAAAGCAGGTTATTTAATTTCCCTGTATTTGCATAGTTTTGAGGGTCCCTGTTGGTGTTGATTTCCTTGATTTCCAATTCTATTCCACTGTGATCTGAGAGAGTACTTGATATTATTTCTATTTTCTTGAATTTATTGAGACTTGTTTTGTGACCTATCATATAGTCTATTTTGAAGGATGTTCCATGTGCTGATGAATAGAATGTATATTCTGCAGTTAGTGGGTGGAATATTCTGTAAATATCTGTTAAATACATTTGTTTTAGGGTATAATTTAAGTCCACTGTTTCTTTGTTGATTTTCTGCTTTAAAGACCTATCCAGTGCTGTCATTAGAGTATTACAGTCCCCCCAATATTATTGTGTTGTTGTCTATCTCATTTTTTTAGTTCTAGGAGTAATTGTTTTATAAATTTGGGAGCTCCAGTGTTAGGTGTATATATATTTAGGATTGTGATATTTTCCTGTTGGACTAGTTATTTTATCATTATGTAATGTCCCATCCCTAGCGGAATGGGGAGAACACCACATCAAGGAAGCATTCCGTGGGACAAAAGAATCTGAACAGCAACCTTGAGCTTCAAATCTTCCCTCTGACATAGTCTACCTAAATGAGAAAAAAAACAGAAAAAGAGTTCTGGTAATATAACAAAACAATGTTCTTTAACACCCCTAAAACATCACATTGAGAATAGGAGCAGTATTATTTATTTCTTTTCATAGAACTTTATTTTTATCTCTTGCTTTACTGCTGATGAATATATGAAACATGCAATAAGAGATTCAGTAGAATTCATGTGTTAACAACGAATATCTTTATCTCTTTTTCAATTTCAGAGACAAATTTTTACTAATTCAATGTTAAATATAATACCTGCTGAAGAATTTGTATGGATTATTCCTGGGTTAAGAATGTTACCTTTTATTCCTTGTTTGCTAAGAGTTTTGTACATAAATGACACATGAGTTTTAATTATTTTTATGCTTATATTGAAAATTGTCTCCTAACATAAATGTGTGTAGAAAAAGATGACTCTAAAAATGGAATACAGTATGTTAAAAATAACTGTTCTTATTATATTCAATTATGTTGTTTGACAATATTGATCCTGAGTCACAAATGATATAAAAGCTGGAAGATTAGATTACTTAAATGAAAATCACGGTCTAACTGAAAGATTTGTGGATACTAAAATATTATTAATTATTTTCTTAGACTTAACCATTCAGGAGAGATGGTTATCTCTTTGTATTCAATAAAGCTATCCCTGGAAGATGGCTGATCTTCCTTTGGTAACCTACAGTTGTAGAAATTTGTATAAAAATGGCTGAAATTATTTCCTTCCCTGCAACCATGCCCATTTGCAAGGTGACTTTGTGACTCTTTCCATCAGGAGAAGGAGTTTATTTCCCTGTCCCTTGAATGTGAACATTCCATTAAATTCTTCGACTTTGATCAATAGAATGTGGCTGAAATTATACTGTGTCACTTCACAGCCTTGATGTTGAGAGGTCTTGAACAATCTTACACTCTTTTAGAATTCTGCTCAGCTATCTGGTGAATAGTTTGACAGCTTTCTGGATGATGACAGGCATATAACCCAATTGCCTGTTTTCTTCCCTGAAAGCCAGTCAAATGCGAAAAGTAAACCTACCTACCTGATTTATAGTTGACTGCCAAGGGCAGAAGAACTGTCTAGTTTGAATTCAGTCAAAATTGCTAATCCATAAAATCATAAACTGAACAAATAGTTGTTATTTTAAACTACTAAATTTGGGGGTGGTTTAATATGCAGAATAAGCCATATGCTATATCTGTATGAAATATCAGTTTGTTTTTATCCCAGAATTTATTCATTCAGCCAGTCACTTATTTGACTACTATGAAAAAAGCATCTCTTATGTACTAGTCACATGTTTATGTACTGGGATTGAGCACTAAGCAAAATCGAAACAGTACCTTCATCATTCTGAGACTTGTGAACAGAGGCAGAAAATAAAGAACATAAAAAGTAAAATATTGGTATCTTAGATGGTTGTAGGTGCAATTATTGTATTAGGTGGTGAGGATATGTTTTTGTAAAATTAAAGAGAAAAAATAAACATAGAGTAAGAAGTGAGATCAGGAAAATGTTTCCTTCCTTTGAGAGAAATAGCAGCATGTTTAAATATTGGTTAGGAAGCTCTAGTAGAGAGACAAAAAATTGGTGACACAAAAAACATGACACTAATTTATCCTCGCTGTAGTAAGAATGCAAGAGGAGCCTGTTTTCCACGGAATACTAATAGGAGAAGTGCACTTCTGGCCTGGTCAAAATGGCCAACAGCTATTTCGTTTGTATTTCAACTGTGCTCATGTAGAAAGAGAGAATAAAGTTTTTTAAAAAGAGGTGGAAAAGAGTAGAAGAAAATCCCTCACACACTTGCTTTTCATACTACTTGGCAGTTGCAAAATACGTGCTCAGTCCATATGCTACATTCAGAGCCTGTGTGCTCAGAGGGGCTCTAATGACATGGCAAATAATTATATGACTATGCAGCTGTCTGACTTCATCCGTACTCTCCCTTCAGCTAGCTTTCAGTCTTACTAATCTGTGATTATGATCAGCAAATACTTTGAGACAGAATGGGCTCGTTGGAGCTGCAGAGTAATACTATAATAGTAACAATATCACCTTACCCAATCTGCCCCAGCAGTGCCAGGGACACAAGATGAATCCATAAGCTTGGGAAATAAGATGTCAGCCTGCTAATTAGGAAGACAGGAATTGGTTTCTTACTTATCCACCGACTCACTCTGCCCTCAGCAAGTCACATTGTCTCCCGTGGCATTATCATCATTACAAAGAATAAGATGGTTTCTGCCTTCTTAGATACATTGACAATTTACACATATTCAGAAGCTCTAAAAATGTGAGAGAAAAATATACTTTAAGGTAATAAAGTCAGTGTTTTTTGTTTGTTTTGTTTTGTTTTGTAATAGCAGTTTGTTTTCATGTTAGGCAGATGACAAGTGGATAAAACTCCCCGTTTTCTGGAATGACTTCAAGCCTTTGAAACATAAAAGTCTCAGGGGTGGGGCCAAGATGGCCAACTAGAAACAGCAGCAATCAGAGGCTCCCATTGAAAAGAACCGTAACAGCATGCAGATCCTGCACCGGCAACCAAGGTATCCAGGTTCTGTCATCAGAACTGACTAGGTGATTGGCGTGAACCACGGACAGGAAGGAAGAGCAGTGAGGTGTGATGGCCCACCTGAGAGCCACATGTGGCAGAGGAGCCCCCATATCCCAGCCAAGAGAGATGGTGAGCGAGCGTGCTATCCAGCCTGGGATAATGTGCTTTTTTCACGGAACTGTGTAACCCATGCATTGGAAGATTCTACTCGTGAGTCCATGCCACCAGGGCCTAGGGTCCCAACTGTGGAGCGATGAAGATTCTCAACAGCCACTAAGCTAGAATCTGCTTAAGTCTGCCGAGCTCCCAGGGGGAAGAGTGGCCAGCACCACAGCTATGGCTGTCTGCTGTCTAAGTTGTTTGAGCTTCTTGGAAGAGAGATGACAGCCAATCCTGGGACTGACAGCCACCCAACACTCTAATCTCCCAGGGCACGGGCAGGGCAGCAGCCATCTCCATAGCTCCAGGCTGCGCTTTTCCTCTGCTGGAGCAGGGGATGCTGGATGGCTTGGTCCCAAGGGGTATCCCCCACAGTCTAAAACACCTGCTGTGGCAGACTGCAGACAGAGTGCCTCTTCAGGTCCGACCTTGACCCATCTCTCCTCACTGGGTGGGGCCTCTTTGCAGGAACTCCAACAACTCCAGCCAGGGGATCAGGGACAGAACTCTGATCTCCATGGGCCTGAGCCCATAGGAGGAGAGGTGGCCGCAGTCGCCACAAACCAGCAGACTTAGCCTTTCCTCCAGCTAGTTCTGAGGAATCCAGGGAACCCAGACAAGTGGGTTTCCTGCAGTGAAGCACACCTCCAACAAGGGACAGTCAAAGTGCTTTGTTAAATGTGTCCTCTTCCCCGTGCCACCTAACTGCGTGAGACCCTCCAACAGAGGTTGCCAGACACCCTATACAGAAGCATACCTACTGGCATCATGTCTGTGCCCCTCGATGTCAGAGATCCCAGAAGAAAGAGCAGGCGCTCATCTTGACTGTTCTCCAGCCCCCTTGAATGACATCTCCAGGCACAGGAGTGAACCAGATGAATAGGGCCTGAAGTAAACCCCTAGAAAACCGCAGCAGCCCTACAGAAGAGGGACCTGACCATTGAAATAAATAAATAAATAAATAAATAAATAAATAAATAAATAACAGAAAACAACAAAATAGCACCAACAAAAAAGTCCCCATAAAAACCCAATCCAAGGGTCAGCTGCCTCAAAGATTGATACTGCACAAACTCATGAAGATGAGAAAGTATCAATGAAAAAAATGCTGAAAATCCAAAAGTCCAGAGTCTCTCTGATCCTGCAAATGATTGCAATGCCTCTCCAGCAAGGGTGCAGAGCTGGACAAAGGATGAGGTGGATGAATTGACAGAAGTGAGCTTCAGAAGGTAGGTGATAGCAAACTCTGCTGCGCTAAAGGAACGTGTTCTAACCCAGTGCAAAGAAGCTACGAACCTTGATAAAATGTTACAGGAGCTGCTAACTAGAATAACTAGTTTAGAAAGAAACATAAATGACCTGATGAAGCTGAAAAACACAGCATGATAACTTTGTGAAGCATACACAAGTATCAAGAGATGAATCGCCCAAGTGGAAGAAAGGATATCAGAGCCTGAAGACCATTTTTCTGAAATAAGGCATGCAGAAAAGATTAGAGAAAAAAGAATAAAAAGGAATGAACAAAACCCCTGAGAAATATGGGACTCTGTAAAAAGACAAAACCTACAATTGATTGGACTACCTGAAAGAGATGGGGAGAATGGAAGCAAGTTGGAAAATACACTTCAGGATATTATCCAGGAGAACTTCCCCAACCTAGCAAGATGGGCCAACATTCAAATTCAGGAAATAAAGAGAAAACTACTAAGATACTCCACGAACAGAATAACCCCAAGACACATAATCATCAGATTCTCCAAGTCAAAATAAAGGATAAAAATGTTAAGGGCAGCCAGAGAGAAAGGCCAGTTCATCTACAAAGGAAGCCCATCAGATCACCAGCAGACCTCTGAGAAGAAACCCTACAAGCCAGAAGAGAGTGGAGGCCAATATTCAACATTCTTAAAGAAAATTATTTTCAAAGCAGAATTACGTATCCAGCCAAACTAAGCTTCATAAGTGAAAGAGAAATATAATCTTTTTCCAGACAATCAAATGCTGAGGGATTTTGTGATCACCAGGCCTGCCTTGCAAGAGCTCCTGAAGAAAGCACTAAATATACAAAGGAAAAAAATGGTACTGGCAACTGCAAAAACATACCAAAATATAAAGACCAATGACACCATGAAAAAACTGCATTAACTAGTGTGTAAAATAACCAGATAGCATCATGATGACAGGATCAAATTCACACATAACAATACTAACTTTAAACGCAAATGGGCTAAATGACACAATTAAAAGACACAGACTGGCAAATTGGATAAAGGGTCAAGAACCATCTGGATACTATATTTAGGAGACTCATCTCACGTGCAAAGACACACATAGGCTCAAAATGAAAGGAAGGAGGAAAACTTACCAAGCAAGTAGAAAAAAAAAAAAGGAAAAACAAAAACCAAATGCCAGGGTTGCAATTCTAGTCTGTGACAAAACAGACTTTAAACCAACAAAAATCAAAAAAGACAAAGAAAGGCATTACATAATGGTAAAGGGATCAATTCAAAAAGAAGAGCTAACTATCTTAAATGTATATGCACCCAATACAGGAGCACACAGACTCATAAAACAGATACTTAAGAGACCTTCAAAGAGACTTAGTCTCCCACACAATAACAGTGGGATATTTTAACACCCCGCTGTCAATATTAGACAGATCAACAAGACAGAAAATTAACAAGGATATTCAGGATTTGAACTCAGCTCTAGATCAAGTGGACCTGACAGACATCTAGAGAAGTTTCTAACCCAAATCAACAGATTATACATTATTCTCAGTGCTACATGGTGCTTATTCTAAAATTGACCAAATAATTGAAAGTAAAACATTTCTCAGCAAATGCAAAAGAACTGAACTCATAACAATCTCTCAGACCACAGTGCAATCAAATTAGAACTCAGGATTAAGAAACTCACTCAAAACTGTACAACTACATGGAAATTGAATAGCCTGCTCCTGAATCACTCCTGGGTAAATAATAAAATTAATACAACTATCAAGGAATTCTTTGAAACCAATGAGAACAAAGAGAAAATGTACCAGAATCTCTGGGACACAGCTAAAGTAGTGTAACAGTCTCAGGATACAAAATAAATGTCCAAAAATCACAAGCATTTATATATACCAACAACAGATAAGCAGAGAGCCAAATCATGAATGAATTCAAATTCACAATTGCTTAAAGAGAAGAAAATAACTAGGAATATAGCTAACAAGGGATGTGAAAGACCTCTTCAAGGAGAACTATAAACCACTGCTCAAGGAAATAAGAGAGGACACAGACAAATGGAAAAACTTTTCATCCTAATGGATAGCAAAAATCAATATCATAGAAATGGCCATACTGCCCAAAGTAACTTATAGACTCAATGCTATTCCCATCAAACTACCATTGACATTCTGTACAGAATTATAAAAAAACTACTTTAAATTTCATATGGAACCCAAAAGGAGCCTGTATAGCAAAGTCAATCTGAGGCAAAAAGAACAAAGTTGGAGGCATCATGCTATCTGACTTCAAACTATACTACAATGCTACAGTAAGCAAAACAGCATGGTACTGGTACCTAAAAAGATATATAGACCAATGGAACAGAACAGAGACCTCAGAAATAACATCACACATCTACAACCAACTGATGTTTAACAAACTGGACAAAAACAAGCAATGGGGAAATAATTATCTATTTTAAAATGGTGCTGGGAAAACTGGTTAGCCATATGCAGAAAACTGAAGCTGGACCCCTTCTTTACATTTTATACAAAAATTAACTCAAGATGGATTAAAGACTTAAATGTAAAACCCAAAATCATAAAAACCCTAGAAGAAAATCTAGGCAAAACCATTCAGGACATAAGCATGGGCAAAGACTTCACGATGAAAATGCCAAAAGCAATTGCAACAAAAGCAAAAATTGACAAATAGTATCTAATTAAACTAAAGAGCTTCAGCACAACAAAAGAAACTGTCATCAGAGTGAAAAGGCAACCTACAGAATGGGGGAAAAGTTTTGCAATATACCCATCTGACAAAGGTCTAATATCCAAAATCTACGAGGAATTTAAACAAATTTACAAGAAAAAAAAATGAAAAAAAGTGGGTGAAGGATATAAACAGACACTTCTCAAAAAAAGACATGTATGTGGCCAACAAACATATGAAAACAAGCTCAGCATCACTGATCATTAGAGAAATGCAAATCAAAACCACAATGAGATATTATCTTACACCAGTTAGAATGCCGACTATTAAAAACTCAAGAAACGATAGATGCTGTCAAGGCTGTGGAGAAATAGGAACGCTTTTACACTGTTGGTGGGAATGTAAATTTGTTCAGCCATTGTGAAAGACAGTGTGGCAATTCCTCAAAAATCTAGAACCAGAAATACCATTTGACCCAGCCATGCTATTACTACGTATATACCCAAAGGCATATAAATCATTTTACTATAAAGGCACATGCACATGTATATTTATTGCAGCACTGTTTACAATAGCAAAGACATGGAACCAATGCGAATGCCCATCAATGATAGACTGGATAAAAAAGATGTGGTACATATACACCATGGAATATTATGCAGCCATAAAAAGTAATGAGACCATGTCCTTTGCAGGAACAAGGATAAACCTGGAAGCCATCATCTTCAGCAAACTAACACAGAAACAGAAAAGCAAACACCATGTTCTCATTCATACGTGGGAGTTGAACAATGAGAGCACATGGACACAGGGAGAGGAACGACACACATCCAAACCAGTTGGGGGGTGAGGGATGAGAGAAGGGAGAACATTAGGACAAATAGCTAATGCATGTGGGGCTTAAAACCTAGAGGAGGGTTGATGGGTGCAGCAAACCACCATGGCACATGTATACCTATGTAACAAATCTAAATGTTCTGAACTTGTACCCTATAACTTAAAGTAAATTAAATTTTAAAAAAAGTTGCTTCCTTAAAAAGATAATTGTAAGGTATGGAGGAAATACACAGAGCAGGAACTGGAAATGAGGAAAGAGGCTAGAAAGTATTGATAAGAATAGAGTATCAATGGATAAATGGAAATGCAGAGTAACTTTCTTATTTAAGTTCATTGATGTTCTATCAGGGATATAGTTATAGTTCTGAGATTGTTTATCAATAGAATCATATAGAAACATTTTATTTCCATTAAAAATATAATTACAAGTGTTTATAAGTTAAAAAAAAAAAGGAAATATAAAACTCTCAAGTGTTACCTTCAAAATTCTCTTTTGGTGGGTTGGTACTAAAGTATAATGTGGGAGGCGTTGGCCTAGAAAGTTTTTCCCTCCTGGTTCTGTCATCTCCACCAACCCTAAATACCACTAGAAACAAGAAGTTTTATTTTAATCTGATTGATTTCTCCTCAGTTCAACAGAACACAGCCATGTCAACTCAAAGCAAAACCAACCACTTTCCAGGAGGCTCAGGTTGTTCAATTTACTTCTGAGCCCTGCTATAGCTTTATAGAACCTTCCATCAATTCGAAGTTCCTCTATTTATACCTTTCCAAACAAAAAGGAAATATGCTGTTCATGTAGCGTATTTATGTTTATTTCTTCATTCATTAATGAAACAATATTTCTGAGCAACTACTATGTTTAAAGCATGATGCCAAGGACAAAATAGTAAGACACACATTGCCTTATCTTCTTAGAGCATATTAAGCTAGCAAAGTGAAGACTCAAACTAGATTTATTAGTATTTTTTGCATGTGGAAGAAAGGAAAATAAACATTCAGAGGAGTGTATATACCCTCTCATTTCCATATGACTTTCAATACCTTTCTGTGAAGAAGGTACACTTCCTTGCCCTATTGACATCACTTTAGGCTATGTGATTTGCTGTGGCTGAAGAAATATGTGTAGTACGGACAGTTTGCCAAATTTTAAATAAAAGCTCTAAAAGCCAGCATGTGGTTTCATCAGTTCTCTTGCTTTTCCCTTCCGCCATAAGAGTAGTAGGTCCTGGTTGGGGCCGCTCCTTAGCCTGGATCCAGAAAGGAAGAAATCATGTGGAACAGAAGCAGAATTGCAGCCAGCCTGCAGCCAACAGGTAAGGCAAGTGAGAAGTAAATGCTTGTAATCTCCATGAGTCTATAAAAGATATTTGTTTTCATTCATTTGTTTTCTAATTCAAGAATTTCTTTATGCTTTTGAAGTGAAATAACCTAATTTACAATAAAGAGAAAAGGACATTGAACTATGAGTGGTGAAGTTTGATGTGTGCCTCTTTATGATACAAATTGTCATAAGACAAAATTTATCATGTTTTGTAACCAATGAGAAATTTCAGAAGGGTGGTATAACCTGCAATGAGAATAAAGATATTAAGGGAGCAATATTAGCAATAGATTTTATGGGTGTCATAATAAAACTTTTTTCACAGTACTCCTTATTAGGTAAAGTTTGGCCTAGAATTTAAAACTATTTATTAATAATATTTTTCTGAATTTGCCCTTATTGTGGAATATTGTAGACATTATTCAATGTTAGAGCTGAAAGAAATACTAGAGATTACTTAGTTCCAGCCTTTCATCTGATGATTAAAGGAACTGGTGGAGGGTAGTAGAATAAGTTACTTAACTAAAATTCCACAGTCATTTATGACAAAGCTATGATTCTAGACCTACTGACTCCAAGTCTAATTTTCTTCTAACTACACGTACTGCCTTCATCAGAGAGTGTCATAGTTGGGAGCATATGAAAATAAGAGTACTATATGCCGGTATTGTACTAAACATTTTACATACACGATCCCATTGAATCTTTAAAATAACTCATTTTACCAAGGAGTGGAGAGATTAATGAGGTTAATTACCAAGCCCAATAACTGATAATTAGTCGATGTCTGAGTAGAGATAGAAAGCTTGGCAATCTAACTCTTGAATCAGTTTTCTAAACCACAGGGAAAGAAAAGAACATAATAATATTGAGATGAGGGAAAGACTGGGTACAGAATTGGCAATCAAAACAGTTATTATTTTTTAAAATGAGCACTTGTATAAAAGCATCCACAGTCCTAAGTTCACCTGTAAAATATCACACATAATATATTAGACTCCTTTGAGGCCCTGGCACTCAGTGTACAAGAGCCAAGCCTATTTTAGACCCATGAGGTACTGAGCTGACAATGGCAAATTATGTGAAACTCTGAAAGGTAAATTTCTCTTAGAGCCCCCAGCTCCCTATCCCAGGAAGAGCTGCACTATAAGCATATTCTGAGTGTTGCTATCCTCTCAATACTTTTACTAAATGAAACAAACATCTAGCAAGGATTTATAGGAAAGCAGAATTACTAGGTCGCAGTAATTTTGTGGAAATTTTGTGAATATTTTCAGTATACTCTCCGCCCCTTAGGCTGTGATAGAAGGTGGAACCCAGCTGAAGGGCGTGCTGAAGGCTTAGTCTCAGTTGATATTATTATCACAGTTTCCACTTCTCAGGGCTCTTTTGCCCAGAGGACTCTGCCTAAACACTCTCATCATGGCTTGGCATGAAACTTCAATAAATATTTATTAATGAAAGGACTCTGTACCTTAGGCAGTTGGAAATGTTTTATTTCACTTGGCCTAAGTATCGTTAGTACAATTGTGCAGAGTAAGTGTTCATTGTTTATGTATAAAAATGCTAATGATTTTTGTATGTTGATTTTGTATCCTGCAACTTTCCTGAGTTTATCACTTATTACAGTTTTTGTGTAGTCTTTATTTTTTTTTCAAAAAACAAAGATCGTAACATCTGCAAACAAAAATAATCTGACTTATTATTTTCTCATTTCCATGCCTTTTGTTTATTTTTCTTGTCTGATTGTTGTAGCTACGACTTCCAGTACTACGTTGAAAAACAGCTTTGAAGGTAGGCATCCTTGTCACATTCCAGATCTTAGGGGAGAGTCTTTTAGTTTTTCCAGATTGAGTATGATACCTGACTGTGGATTTGTGGTATATGGCTTTTATTATATTGAGGTCTGTTCCTTCCATATGTAGTTTTTTTGAGAGTTTTTATCTAATGTTCAATTGTATTAAACATTTTCTCAGCATCAGTTGAAATGATCATATGATTTTTATTCTTCATTCTGTTGATATGATGTATCTTATTGATTGATTTGTGTATGTTGACCTTCCTTGCATCCAAGGGATAAATCCTGCTTGGTAATGATGAACAATCTTTCTAATACATTGTATTAGTTAGGGTTCTCTAGAGGGACAGAACTAATAGAATATATGTATATATGAAAGTGATTTTATTAAGGATATTGATTTGCATGATCAAAAGGTGAAGTCCCATGATAGGCTGTCTGCAATTTGAGAAACAAGGAAACCAGTAGTGGCTCAGTTGGGTCCCCAAACCTCAAAAGTAGGAAAGCTGACGGTGCAGTCTTCGGCGTGTGGCCAAAGGCCTGAGAGCTCCTGAAAAATACCTGATGTAACTCCAAGAATCCAAAAGCAGAAGAAAGTAGAGTCTGATGTTCCAGGGCAGGAAGCATCCAGCACCAGGATGGGAGAAAGATGAAGGCCAGACTCAGAATCTGCTCATTCCACTTTCTTCTGCCTGCTTTATTCCAGCTGCCCTTGCTGCTGATTAGATGGTGCCCACCCAGGTTGAGGGTGGTCTGCCTCTCCCAGTCCACTGACTCAAATGTTAATCTCCTTTGGCAACACCCTCACAGACACACCCATTAACAATACTTCGCATTCTTCAATCCAATCCAGTTGACACTTAATAGTAGTCATCACATGTATTATTAAATTCAGTTTGCTAATATTTTCTTGAGGATTTCTGCTTCAGTTTTCATCTGATATATTGGCCTGTAGTGTTCTTTTTTGACGTGTCTTTGTCTGGTTTTGGATTTGGGTAATACTGGCCTCATAGAATAAGTTTGGAAATATTTCATCTATTTTTTTGGAACAGTTTGAGTAATATTAGTACTAGTTTTTCAAATGTGTGACAGAATTCAGCTGTGAAGTCATCAGGTCCTGGGCTTTTCTTTACTAAGAGACTTAATTACAGTGTCAACATTATTCCTTGTTATTAGTCTATTCGGGTTTTGGATTTCTTCCTAGTTCAACCTTGGTAGGTTGTATGTCTCTAAGAATTCATGAATTTCTTCTAGATTTTCCAATTTATTGGCATATAGTTGCTCATAGTAGCCACTAATGACCCTTTGAATTTCTGCAACATCAGTTGTAATGTCTTCTTTTTTATCTATTATTTTATTTATTTGAAATTTCTCCCCCACCTTTTATTTTTTAGTCTGGCTAAAGGTTTGTCAATTTTGTTTATCTTCAAAGAACCAACTTTCTGTTTCCTTCACCTTTTTTATTGCTTTCTCCATTTTAAATTTATTTATTTTTGCTCTGATCTTTATTTTTTTTCTTCTTCTTCTAAATTTGGGTTCAGATTGCTCTAAATTTTCTAGTTCCTTAACATGCATAATTAGGTTATTTATCTGAAGTTTTTTCTCTCTCATTTGATGTAAGCACTTATAACGATAAAATTTCCTTTTAGTACTGCTTTGGCTGTATCCCATAGGTTTTGGTGTGTTGTGTTTTTATTATCACATGTTTCAAGAAATTTTTCACTTTTCTTCTTAATTTCATGATTGACTCACTGGTCATTTAGGAGCATATTGCTTAATTTCCACATGCTCACATAGTTTTAAAAATTCCTCTTATTTATTTGTAGTTTTATTCCATTGTGGAGAGAAAATATGCTCAATAATAGTCCAAATGCTTTGAATGTTTTACAACTTGTTTTGGTATCTAACATATGGTCTATTCTTGAGAATGATCCATGTGCTAAAGAGAAAAATGTATATTCAGCAGCTGTTAAATGAAATGTCTTGTAAATATATACTAGGTCCATTTGTTCTTTAGCGCAGATTAAGTCTGATGTTTCTTTGTTGATTGTTTGTCTGGAAGATCTGTCCAGCGCTAAAAGTGTGATTTTAAAGTCTCTAGCTGTTATTTTATTGAGGTCCATCTTTCTCTTTAGGTCTAACATTTGCTTTATATATCTGAGTCTTCCAGTGTTTGGTGTATATACATTAAAACTGTTTTATCCTCTTGCTGAATTGACATATTTATCATTATGTAATGACTGCTTTTGGTCTCTTATTACAATTTTTGTCTTGAAGTCTATTTTGTGTAATGTAAGTAGCTACTCCTATTTTCTGGTTCACATTGGCGTGAAATATTCTTTGCATCCCTTTCTTTTCAGTCTATGTGTGTCTGTATGCAAACTGTTTTTCTTGTAGGCAACAGATAATTAGGTTTTGTTCTTTCATTCATTCAACCTATGTCTTCTTATGGAAAAGTGTGATTTATAGTCAATGTTATAATTGATAAGTAGGGACTTACTCGTATCACGTTGTTATTTGTTTTCTCATTGTTTTATTATCTGTCTTTCTTCTTTTCTTCCTTCTTGTTTTCTTTGTAGTGAAGATGATTTTTTCTGGTGGTATGCTTTAATTACTTTGTTTTTTAGTTTTTTATGCATTTTTTATTGTGTGTTTTTCAATTTGAGGTTACCATGAGGCGAACAAATACTTTCATATAACCCATTATTTAAAAGTGATGATTACACTCACTGCAGAAACAAATATACAAAAAAAAACCCTAAATTAAAATTCTCCAATTTATTTTTTGCCACTATTTAACTTTTTGTTGTTTCTTGTTATAACCTATTCTATTGTCTATTATTTAAAAAGTTGTTGTAGTTATTATTTTTGATTGGCTCATCATTTCATCTTTCTACTAAGAGATGTTTACACACCACAATTACAGTGTTATACTATAATGTGTGTTTCTCTCTGTGCTTATTATTACCAGTGACTTTTGTACCTTCAGATAATTTCTTATAATTCATTCTCATCCTTTTATTACAGATTTAAGATTTCCTTTTAGTATTTCTCATAGGTCAGGGCTGGAGTTGGTGAGATCTCTCAGCTTTTATTTTCCTGGAACTGCCTTTAGTTCTCTTTCATGCTTAAAAGATATTTTTACTGGATAAACTAGTCTAGGGTAAAGAGTTCTTTTTGTTGTTGTTCTTATTATTTTGTGTATTTTTTTAAGTTCAGGGGTACATGTACAGGTTTGTTACATAGGTAAACTTGTGTCATGGGAGTTCATTGTACAGATTATTTTATCACCCAGGTATTAAGCCTAGTACCCACTGATTATTTTTTCTGAGCCTCTCCCTCCTCCCACTCTCCACCATCCAATAGGCCCTCGTGTGTATTGTTCCTCTTTATGTGTCCGTGTGTTCTCACCATTTGGCTCCCACTTATAAATGAGACCATGTGGTATTTGGGTTTTTGTTCCTGTGTTAGTTGCTAAGGAAAATGGCCTCCAGTTCCATCCATATCCCTGCAAAAAACATGATCTTGCTCTTTTCTTATGGCTATGTGGTATTCCATGGTGTATTTGCACCATATATCCTTTATTTAGTCTATCATCGATGGGCATTTCGGTTGTTTCCATGTCTTTGCTATTGTGAATAGCGCTGCAATGAACATGTGTGTGCACATGTCTCTATGATAGAACGATGTATATTTCTCTGGGTACATACCCAGTCATATAAATACTTGGTTGAATGGTATTTCTACTTTCAGGTCTTTAAGGAATTGCCATGCTGTTTTCCACAATGGTAAAATTTTACACTACCACCAACAGTGTATAAGCATTCCTTTTTCTCCACAACCTCACCAGTATCTGTTATTTTTTGACTTAATAATAGCCATTCTGACTGGCATGAGATAGTGTCTCATTGTGGTTTTGATTTGTATTTCTCTAATGATCAGTGCTGTTGAGCTTTTTTCATATACTTGTTGACTGCATGTATGTCTTCTTTTGAAGTGCCTGTTCATATCCTTTACCCACTTTTTTTTGTTTGTTTTTGGTTTTGTTTTGTTTTTGTAAATTGGTTAAGTTCATTATGGATGCTGGACACTAGACCTTTGTTGAATGCATACATTGCAAAAGTTTCTCTCATTTTGTAGTTTGTCTGTTTACTCTGTTAGGAGTTTCTTTTGCTGTGCAGAAGATTTTTAGCTTAATTAAATCACATATATCAATTTTTGCTTTTGTTGCAATTGTTTTTAGCATCTTTATTATAAAACCTATTCTTGTGTCTATATCCTGAATTGTATTGCCTAGGTAGTCTTCCAGGGTTTTTATAGTTTGGGGTTTTACACTTAAGTCTTTAATCAATCTTGAGTTAATTTTTACATATAGTGTAAGGAAGGGGGCTAATTTTAATCTTCTGCATATGGCTAGCCAGTTTTCTCAGCACCCTACTGAAAAGGAAATCCTTTCCCCATTGCTTATTTTCATTAGGTTTGTCAAAGATCAGATAGTGATTGGTGTGCAGCCTTATTTCTGGATTCTCTATTATGTTCCATTGGTCTATGTGTTTGTTTTTGTAACACTACCAATTCGATTTTGGTTACTGTAGTTCCGTAGTATAGTTTGAAGTTGGGTAGTGTGATTCTTCCAGATGTGTTCTTTTTAATTAGGATTACTTTGGCTATTCTGGCTCTTTTTTTATTCCACATGAATTTTAAAATTATCTTTTTCTAGTACCGTGAAGAAAGTCAATTGTAGGCCGGGCGCGGTGGCTCAAGCCTGTAATCCCAGCACTTTGGGAGGCCGAGACGGGCGGATCACGAGGTCAGGAGATCGAGACCATCCTGGCGAACACGGTGAAACCCCGTCTCTACTAAAAAAATACAAAAAAACTAGCCGGGCGAGGTGGCGGGCGCCTGTAGTCCCAGCTACTCCGGAGGCTGAGGCAGGAGAATGGTGGGAACCCGGGAGGCGGAGCTTGCAGTGAGCTGAGATCCGGCCACAGCACTCCAGCCTGGGTGACAGAGCAAGACTCCGTCTCAAAAAAAAAAAAAAAAGAAAGTCAATTGTGGTTTAACAGGCATAGCATCGGATCTATAAATTGCTTTGGACATTTTAATGATATTGATTCTTCCTATTCATGAGCATGAAACGTTTTCTATTTGTTTATGTCTTCTCTGATACCTTTGAGCAGTGGTTTGTAGTTCTTGTAGCAATCTTTCACCTCTCCAGTTGATTTTTGTATCAACTTTGATTTTGTATCCTGAGACTTTGCTGGTGTTGTTGATCAGCTTAAGAGGCTTTTGGGCTGACAGTATGGGGTTTTCCAGGTATAGGATTATATCATCTTCACACAGGGATACTTTGAATTTCTCTCTTCCTATTTGGATGTACTTTAGTTCGTTATCTTGCCTGATTGCATTGGCCAGAACTTCTAGTACTATGTTGAATAAGAGTGGTGAGAGAAGACATTCTTGTCTTGCACTGATTTTCAATGGGGATGCTTTTAGCCTTTGCCCATTCAGTATGATGTTTACTGTAGGTTTGTCATTGATGGGTCTTATTATTTTTAGGTATGTTTCTTCAACACCTAGTTTTTCACATAAATGCATGTTGAATTTTCTTGAAAATCTTTTCTGCATCTATTGAGATAATCATCCTTTTATTTGTCCTGAGTTTGTTTTATGTGATGAATCGCATTTATTGATTTGCATATGGTGAAATTACCTTGCATCCCAGAAATAAAGCCTACTTTATCTTGGTGGATACATTTTCTGTTGTGCTTCTGGATTTGGTTTACCAGTATTTTGTTGAGAATTTTGGCATCGATGTTCATCTTAAGTATGAAGCTAAAGTTTCCTGTTTGTTTTTCATTGTTTTTTTGTTTGTTTTTTTGGTTGTTGTTGTTGCTGTTGTTTTTTATCTCTTCCAGGTTTTGGTACCAGGATGACACTGGCCTCGTAGAATGAGTTAGGAAAGAGTCTCTCCTTCTCAATTTTTGGAATAGTTTCAGCAGAAATGGTACCAGCTGTTCTTTGTACCTCTGATAGACTTCAACTGTGAATCTGTCTGGTCCTTGGCTTTTTTTGTTTGGTAGGCCATTTATTACTGCCTCAATTTTAGAGTTTGTTATTGGTCTGTTTAAGGATTCAACTTCTTTCTGGTTCAGTCTTAGGAGGGTTTGTGTGTCCAGAAATTTACCCATTTCTCCTAGATTTTCTAGTTTAGGTGCATAGAGTTGTTCATAATATTCTCTGATGGTTGTTTGTATTTCTATAATGTCAGTGGTAATATTCCTCTTGTTGATTCTGATTGTATTTATTTGAATCTACTATTTTTTTTCATTAGTCTAACTAGTGATTTATCTATTGTATTAATTTTTCTCAAAAACTAGCTCCTGGATTCACTGATCTTTTAAAGGACTTTTAGTGTCTATTTCCTTCAGTTAAGCTTTTATTTTGGCTATTTATTGTCTTTTGCTAGCTTTGGAATGTGTTTGGTCTTACTTAGTTCTTTAGTTATTTTTGTTGTGATGTTAGGTTGTTAATTTGAAATCTTTCAAAATTTTTAATATGGGGATTTAGTGCTATAAATTTCTCTGTTAACACTTCTTTAGCAGTGTCCCAAAGATTCTGCTATGTTGTATCTTTGTCCTCATTAGTGTCAAAGAATTTCTTGATTTCTTTTTAAATTTCATTATTTTTCCAAAAGTCACTCAGGAGCATGTTATTTAATTTCCGTGGTTTTGAGTGAATTTCTTAGTCTTTATTTATTTATTTTATTTTATTTTATTTTGTTTTGAGACAGAGTCTTGCCCTGTCGCGCAGGCTGGAGTGCAGTGGCGCGATCTCCGCTCACTGCAAGCTCCGCGCCTTCCCTCCCTTCCCCCACGCCCCGGTTCATGTCATTCTCCTGCCTCTAATTTTGTTACCCTCTGGTCTGTGAAACTGTTGGATATGATTTCAGTTCCACTGCATTTGTAGAGGAGTGTTTTACTTCTCATTATGTCGTTGATTTTAGAGTAAGTGCCATGTAGCAATGAGAAGAATATATATCTTGCTGTTTTTGAATGGAGAGTTCTATAGATATCAGATTCATTTGAGTTAGTGCTGAGTTCAGATCCTGATTATTTTTGTTACTTTTCTGTCTCAATAATTCATCTAATACAGTCTGTGGCATGTTAAAATCCCCTACTATTATTGTGTGGGAGCTTAAGTCTCTTTGAAGGTCTCTAACTTGCTTTATGAATCTGGTTTCTCCTGTGTTGGGCGCATATACATTTAGGATTGTTAGATCGTCTTGTTGAATTGAACGCTTTACCATTATTCAATATTCTTTTTGTCTTTTTAGATCTTTCTTGGTTTAAAGTCTATTTTGTCAGAAAGTAGAATCGCAACTCCTGCTTTTATCTGTTTTTCATTTGCTTTGTAGGTATTTCTTTGTCCTTTTATTTGAGCCTGTGTATGTCATTGCATGTGAGATGAGTCTCTTAAAGATAGCACAGCAATTGTTCTTGGTTCTTTATCCATCTTGGCATCTGGTGTCTTTTAATTGAGGCATTTAACCTATTTACATTCAAAGTTATTGATATGTGTGAATTTTATTCTGTCATCATGGTGTTAGTTATTTTGCAAACTTATGTGGTTGCTTTATATTGTTAATAATCTGTGCACTTCAGTGTGTTTTTGTAGTGGCTGGTAACAGTTATTTTTCCTCCTATTTATTGCTTCCTTCAGAAGCCCTTATAAGGCAGGTCTGGTGGTAACAAATTTACTCAGCATTTGTTTGTCTGAAAAGAATAATTTTTCTCTTTTACTTATGAAGCTTAGTTTGACCAGATACAAAATTCTGGGTTGGATTTTTTTGTTGTTGTTTAAGAATGTTTAATATTGGCCCCCAATCTATTCTGGTTTGTAGAGTTTCTGCTGAGAAGTCTGCTGTTAGACTGGTGGGCTTTCCTTTTGTAGTGGCCTCGCCTTTCTCTCTCCTGCTTTTAGCAGCTTTTTCTTTCATTTTGGCCTTGGAGTACCTGATAATTATGTGTCTTGAAGATGATCTCGTGGAGTATCTTACTGGGGTTTTCTGCAATTTCTGAATTTTAATGTTGGCCTCTATAGCTAGCTTGGGGAAGTTCTTAAGGATGATATCCTGAAATATGTTTTCAAAGTTGGTTTCATTCTCCCTTCTTTCCAAGTTGGTTTCATATTATGACTTTGAATAATCTTTCTACCTCTATCTCTTTCTCTACCTTCTCTTTAAGGCCAATAACCCTTACCTTTGCATTTTGAGGCTATTTTGTACACCTTGGAAGCATGTTTCCATGCTTTTTTTCCGTTTTTAAAATTTTCTGACTGTATATTTTCAAATACCCTGTCCTCAAACTCACTAATTGTTTTTTCTGCTTTATTTATTCTGCTTCTAAGAGGTTCTGATGCATTTTTTCAGTATGACAGTTGCAGTTTTTAAGTAAAAAAAAAATCTGCTTGGTTTTTAGAAGTTATTTTAGTCTCTTCGTTAAAGTTATCTGATAGAACTAGGAATTCCTTCTCTATGTTCTATTCTTTTTATTCCATAGTTTTCTTTCATTTTCTGTCTGAAGGGTCACACATCTCTCTATCTCTCTGCAGGACTAATCCTTTGTGCCTTATGCAGTTCATTTGGTGAGGCCATATTTTCCTGGATGATATTGATGCCTGTAGGTATTCATCAATGTACAGGAATTGAAGAGTTAGGTATTTATTGTAGTCTTTATAGTCTTTATAATCTGGGCTTCTTTATGCCAGTCATTTTTGGGAAGGCTTCCCAAGCATTTGAAGGGACTTGGGCCCCAAGCCCAACAATGCTGTGGTTTCTGCATACGTGTAGAGGAGCTACCTTGATGACTTTGTTTAAGATACAGAAGAACTATCTGCATTACCAGAGACTCTTGTCCTTTATCATGACTTTCTCCCAAAAACATGGAGTCTCTCACTTTGCTGACCTACCTGAAAATGGAGGTGTGGTGATGCGAGCATGCTTTTGGCCACCACCCTGGGATCTTGCTGAGTCAGACCTGAAGCCATCACAACACTGGGCCTTGCCGAAGGATGTTTCCTTCAGGCTGGCAAGTTTCCCGAGGCCTTGGGCGTGTCCAGAGGTGCTGTCTTAGATTCAAAATCCTTAACAATTTACCTCATATTGTATTCTACTTCATCTAAGCTGGCACACAAATCACAATACAAAGTCCTTCCCACTCTTTCCTCCAATTACCACAGGCATGGGTGCCTCTCCCTGTGGCCACCACAACACTGGTCCTCAGGGGGGTCTGCCAGGCCACCACAGATGTTCACTTAAAGCTAAAGTGCTGTTTTGACACCTTATGGTGCATGCTACCAGTCCTGGGACTCACCCTTCAGGGCAGTGGGTTCCCCTTTGGCCTAGAGCAGGTCAAGAAATGCCATCCTAGAGTCAAGTCATAGAATTCGATACCCCAGGAGCATTCTTGCTGCTCTGCCCCACTGTGGTTGAGCTGTGGTTGGTTGTGGTTGTGGTTGATTTTTGTGGCTGATTTTTGTTTTTCGTGATGGTGCTTTATTTTGTGCGCAGATGGTTGCTAAAAGTTGGTGTTCCATCGGGGAGTGAACGATGAAATCTTCTCTTCCACTATTTTGCTCCAGCCCATCTAGTTGATTACTTTTAATTTCACAAGCAATTTTAAAGAAATAAATAAGACTACTATAAGCTCACACACAAATCCCTGCTCTAGGTTTGTTAGTGTTTCTTACACAGAAGATTAAAACTTGATTTTATTGGTTTTGTTTTGATTTTAATTTTGCAAACAGACAGTACTTCTGTTTATAAGTTCAAAAACCAAATTATGTAAAAGTATGGCCACATTAAAGAAGTCTTGCTTTCCCTTTCTTCTTATCCATTCTCCCCACATTATAGCTCAGGTGTTGGCAAAATATTTCTATAAAGGGCAAGAAGTAAATATACTAGACTTTCAGGTCATATGTTCTCTCTTGTGGTTATTCAGTTTTGCTGTTGTAGTGAAAAAGCAGCCATAGACAATACAAAATCAAATGGGTATGGCTGTGTTCCAATAAAACTTTATAAAAACAGGCATTAGAGTCATGAATGTGGAAAAAATAACAAAGAAAACAAGCAATAGGCCTGCTGGCCATAGTTTTCTATCTTTGATGTTGGTAATAGATTTTATTAGTTTATGTCTTATTTCAGGCTGATGTAGTAAATTACTATAGACTGGGTGGCTTAAACAACAAATATTTATTTCTCATAGTTCTGGAGGCTGAAAGTTCAAGATCAGAGTGCCAGCATAATTGGGTTCTGATGAAGGCTCTCTTCCAGGTGGTGGGCAGCTGACTTTTCTTTCTACTATATCCTCCCATGAGGAAAAGAGAGCCAGATAGGTCTCTGGTTCTCTGGTCTCATATAAAGATACTAATCCCACTTATGAGGACTCTACCCTCATGATCTAATTATCCCCGACAAAGGCCCCATTTGCAGTTACCCTCTAGGATTAGATCTCAACATACGATTTTTTGGAAGTCACGAACGTTCAGTACATAACGGTTTATTTATATGCAAATACAAGAATATGACTATACATTCTCATGCCACATTTCTTATTCAAAAGTTAAGATGTACCACTGCTCTATACCCTTAAACAGTATATATTATATTGTATATTTTGGATACCTTTCTATACAATACATAGAGAGCATTCTCTTTTTTTTTTTTTCAGTCTGTATTCTATTCCATTGTATGAATACAAAACAGTTGATTTAACCAATCTTCTGTTGATAGATTTTTAAAGTTTTCTAACACTTTACAATTAAAAACAACACCTGGTGAAAACCTTGGAAATACATTATTCATATGTGTGTAGGTGTATCTGATGGACAGAATTCTGAACTTGAGATTGCTGAATCAAGGGGTAAACACATTTGCAATTTTGGAAGCTATTGCTAGATTAACTTTTGTAGAGTTTTACCAGTTTCACTTTCAGTATAATATATGAAAGTACCTGTTTCTAATTTATAAAATATATCCAAGAATCATTGTGTCATCTTTGTGCAGAGGCCATGGTAATCTTCTCTAAATTATTCCAATTATAGTATATATGCTGCTGAAGTGAGCATCATGAAGTAATTTTTAATTTAATAATGGATGAATGCTTTTGAGTGGCATGCAGTCAAAGACAGCACATACTGTAAGACTCCTTCTTTCCGTTAAACCTGGAGCAGACACAGAGAAATGGTTTTGCTGGAGAGCTGTAGCCTTTTTTTTTTTTTTCCCAGAGTGTTAATTGAAGGGAAGCCACTTCACCTTAAGCTCCAGCAACACATGTATCTGTGCACTATCTAATAGGAACAGAAGCGGTCAGAGAGTTGGAAAAATTTCATGAAGGTCTAACATTTGAGCAATTGCACACAAAGATAGAGTTCTCTGCTGATTGTATATCAGCCTTAACATAAGAAAGTGGCTTGTCCACTATGAACCAACATGGACTGTGGTAAAATTCAGCAGAGGACAAGCAATGATGCAATTGATAAAAGAGAAATTTGGGAAGTTATTTGATAAAAGACAAAAATTTGATGGAATAATAATAATAAAGACAATGTTTATTTATTTATTTTTTTTTATTATACTTTAAGTTCTAGGGTACATGTGCACAACATGCAGGTTTGTTACATATGTATACATTATGCCATATTGGTGTATTTTCACCCATCAACTAAATCATTTATCAGAGTCTCAACTCCCAAGTACCACCCCCTCCCCCCTCCCCCTCCCCATGTGGGTCGGTGTGCGGTGTCACCTTCCAGGTGCAGTGATCTCATTGTTCAGTTCCCACCTATGGTAGAAGGACATTTCGTTTAGCTGCATCCATGTCCTACAAAGGACCACGAAGATTCACCCTTTTTGCCTTAAATGCATAAAGTATTCCATGGGTATATAGGTGCCACATTTTTTCTTAATCCTAGTCTGTATCACTGGTGGACGTTTTCGGATTTGATTCAAGTCTTTTATAGCTGAATAGTGCTGCAATAAACATCGTGTGCATGTGTCTTTAAGCGGCGCCAGTTTACTGAAATCAACTTGAATAATACCCAGTAATGGGATGGCTGAGGTCATGTGGTGATTCTAGTTCTAAATCGCCAGGGAATCCACCATACCTGTTTTCCACAATATAAATTTGAACCAGTTACAATCCCACCAACAGTTAAAAGTTTTCCTATTTCTCCACATCCTCTCAGCACCTGGCTGTTTCCTGGCTTTTTGTAGCTGCCAGGCAGCTGGTGTGAGATAGGTATCTCATTGTAAGTTTTGAATTCACATTTCTCTGATGGCTGATATTGTGAACATTTTTCATGTATCTATTGAAACATGATGTTCTTTTTGGGGTGTGGCTGTATCCTTTGCTTGCTTTGATGGGTTGTTTGTTTTCTTGTCAATTTGTTTGGGGTTTGCCTCTGTGGTTCTGGATGTGGCACTTTGTTGTAGGATGGGTAGATTGCAAAACTTTCTCTCCCATTCTGTAGGTTACTATTCACTCTGATGGTGTTTTGCTGTGCAGAGCTCTTTGGATTTGATGGATGCCCATTTTGGCATCGAATTTTCACTTTTGTTGCCATTGTTTTTGGTGTTTCAGACATGAAGTCCTTGCCCATGCCTATGTCCTGAATGGTATTGCCTAGGTTTTCTTCTAGGGTTTTTACAGTTTTAGGTCTAACATTTAAGTCTCTAATCCATCTTGAATTAATTTTTGTATAAGGAATAAGGAAAGGATCCAGTTTCAGCTTTCTACTTATGACTAGCCAGTTTTCCCAGCACCATTTATTAAATAGGGAATCTTTTCCCCATTTCTTGTTTTTGTCAGATTTGTCAAAGATCAGATGGTTGTAGATGTGTGGTCTTATTTCTGAGGACTCTGTTCTGTTCCGTTGGTCTATGTCTCTGTTTTGGTACCAGTACCATGCTGTTTTGGTTACTGTAACCTTGTAGTATAGTTTGAAGTGAGGTAGTGTGATGCCTCCAGGTTTGTTCTTTTGGCTTAGGATTTTCTTGGCAATGCAGGCTCCTTTTTGGTTTCATGTGAACTTTAAAGTAGTTTTTTCCAATTCTGTGAGGAAAGTCATTGGTAGCTTAATAAGGATGGCATTGAATCTATAAATTACCTTGGGCAGTATGGGCATTTTCACGATACTCATTCTTCCTATCCATGAGCATGGAATGTTCTTCCATTTGTTTGTGTCCTCTTTTATTTCATTGAGCAGTGGTTTGTAGTTCTCCTTGAAGAGGTCCTTCACATCCCTTGTAAGTTGGATTCTTAGGTATTTTATTCTCTTTGAAGCAATTGTGAATGGGAGTTAACTCATGATTTGACTCTCTGTTTGTCTGTTACTGGTGTATAAGAATGCTTGTGATTTTTACACATTGATTTTGTATTCTGAGACTTTGCCGAAGTTGCTTATCAGCTTAAGGAGATTTCAGGCTGAGACAATGGGGTTTTCTAAATATACAATCATGTCATCTGCAAATAGGGACAATTTGACTTCCTCTTTTTCTAATTGAATACCCTTTATTTCTTTCTCTTGCCTGATTGCCCTGGCCAGAACTTCCAACACTATGTTGAATAGGAGTGGTGAGAGAGGGCATCCCTGTCTTGTGCCAATTTTCAAAGGGAATGCTTCCAGTTTTTGCCCATTCAGTATGATATTGGCTGTGGGTTTTCATAAATAGCTCTTATTATTTTGAGATACATTCCATCAATACGGAATTTATTGAGAGTTTTTATAGCATGAAGGGCTGTTGAATTTTGTCAAAGGCCTTTTTTGCATCTATTGAGATGATCATGTGGTTTTTGTCTTTGGTTCTGTTTATATGCTGGATTACATTTATTGATTTGTGTGTGTTGAACTAGCCTTGCATCCCAGGGATGAAGCCCACTTGATCATGGTGGATAAGCTTTTTGATGTGCTGCTGGATTTGGTTTGCCAGTATTTTATTGAGGATTTTTGCATCGATGTCCATCAGGGATAATGGTCTAAAATTCTCTTTTTTTGTTGTGTCTCTGCCAGGCTTTGGTATCAGGATGATATTGGCCTCATAAAATGAGTTAGGGAGGATTCTCTCTTTTTCTATTGATTGGAATAATTTCAGAAGGAATGGTACCAGCTCCTCCTTGTACCTCTTGTAGAATTTGGCTGTGAATCTGTCTGGTCCTGGCTGTTTTTTGGTGGGTAAGCTATTAATTGTTGCCCAATTTCAGAGTCTGTTATTGGTCTATTCAGGGATTCAACTTCTTCCTGGTTTAGTCTTGAGAGAGTGTATGTGCCCAGGAATTTATCCATTTCTTCTAGGTTTTCTAGTTTATTTGCATAGAGGTGTTTATAGTATTTTCTGATGGTAGTTTGTAAGTTTGTATTTCTGTGGGGTCGGTGGTGATATCTCCTGAATCATTTTTATTGTGTCTATTTGTTTCTTCTCTCTTTTTTTCTTCATTAGTCTTATTAGCAGTCTATCAATTTTGTTGATCTTTTCAAAAAACCAGTTCCTGGATTCACTGACTTTTTGAAGGGTTTTTTTGTGTCTCTATCTCCTTCAGTTATGCTCTTAGTTACTTCTTGCTATCTGCTAGCTTTTGAATGTGTTTGCTCTTGATTCTCTTGTTCTTTTAAGTGTGATGTTAGGGTATCAATTTTAGATCTTTCCTGTTTTCTCTTGTGGGCATTTAGTGCTATAAATTTCCCTCTACACACTGCTTTAAGTGTGTCCCAGAGATTCTGGTGTGCTGTATCTTTGTTTTCATTGGTTTCAAAGAACATCTTTACTTCTGCCTTCATTTCATTGTGTACCCAGTAGTCATTCAGGAGCAGGTTGTGCAGTTTCCATGTAGTTGAGTGGTTTTGATTGAGTTTCTTAATCCTGAGTTCTAGTTTGATTGCATTGTGGTCTGAGAGAAAGTTTGTTATAATTTCTGTTCTTTTACATTTGCTGAAGAGTGCTTTACTTCTAACCATGTGGTCAATTTTGGAATAAGTGCAATGTCATGCTGAGAAGAATGTATATTCCATTGATTTGTGGTGGAGAGTTCTGTAGATGTCTATTAGGTCTGCTCGGTGCAGAGTTGAGTTCAATTCCTGGATATCCTTGTTAACTTTCTGTCTCATTGATCTGTCTAATGTTGACAGTGGGATGTTAAAGTCTCCCATTATTATTGTATGGGAGTCTAAGTCTCTTTGTAAGTCTCTAACGACTTGCTTTATGAATCTGGGTGCTCCTGTATTGGGTGCATATATATTTAGGATAGTTAGCTCTTCTTGTTGTATTGATCCCTTTACCATTATGTAATGGCCTTCTTTGTCTCTTTTGATCTTTGTTGGTTTAAAGTCTGTTTTATCAGAGACCAGGACTGCAACCCCTGTCTTTTTTTGTTTTCCATTTGCTTGGTAGATCTTCCTCCATCCCTTTATTTTGAGCCTATGTGTGTCTCTGCATGTGAAGTGGGTCTCCTGAATACAGCAAACTGATGGGTCTTGACTCTTTATCCAATTTGCCAGTCTGTGTCTTTTAATTGGAGCATTTAGCCCATTTACATTTAAGATTAATATTGTTATGTGTGAACTTGATCCTGTCATTATGATGTCAGCTGGTTATTTTGCTCATTAGTTGATGCAGTTTCTTCCTAGCGTCGATGGTCTTTACATTTTGGCATGTTTTTGCAGTGGCTGGTACCGGTTGTTCCTTTCCATGTTTAGTGCTTCCTTCAGGAGCTCTTGTAGGGCAGACTTGGTGGTGACAAAATCTCTCAGCTTTTGCTTGTCTGTAAAGGACTTTATTTCTCCTTCACTTATGAAACTTAGTTTGGCTGGATATGAAATTCTGGGTTGAAAATTCTTTTCTTTAAGAATGTTGAATATTGGCCCCCACTCTCTTCTGACTTGTAGAGTTTCTCAGTTGGAAATGCAGAAATCACCCGTCTTCTGTGTCACTCACGCTGGGAGCTGGAGGCTGGAGCTGTTCCTATTCGGCCATCTTGGCATCACCTGGCTTTTGATTTCTACCACAGATAACTTTCCACATAAAATTAATGCGTTTTAACTAAGGTTATAACTTAACCATGGACACATAAGTTGTTTCAAAGCAATGGTAAGCAGTTTCTCTCTCTTTTTTTTTTTTTTTCTTTTTCTTTTTTTACAAGATTTAGAATCTCCCCAAGGTAGTTTAGAGAAAGGAAAATCCAAGGCAACAAATCAGAAGCTATCCATGGGGGAAAACAAATCCTTCATAAATGACAAAGTTACACAAATAACAAACCAGAAAGGAATTATTCCACAAGCCAAGAATTAAATGTGGGCTACCATTGTGAAAAGACAAAACCTTAGCAACTGACCTGCATACCATTTAGCAATTTCTCCTGCTTTTCCCAGAAAAAGTCTAGAACAACCAATTTCAAGCTTGCAAAAGCTCTTTACTGCTCAAAATAATTTTTAGGGCTAACTCTGATATGAACCCCAACTTTTCTGTCCTCTGGATGGTAGAAACCAATAAGAAGTATTCTCACATGGTCACAAGGTTAAGCTTTTAAGGACACAAACCAAGACAGATGAATTTAATCCTGTATTGGTTTCAGGGACCCATAGCAAAGGTTGTAACTGGACTGGCTGGACTGGCTTGAAAAACAGGCTTAGAGGAGTCCTAAACCTAAGTTCTATCCTGTGATACACGTCTCTCCATTACAAAACAACACAGAAATACAAATTCTTAGCACAAAGTACGCCATATTTGCTACAGCCTAAGATTAGTATCATATCTCCTTTTTTTCTTCTAATTAAACCCTTGCAGGGAAGACAAATAGTGATGTTTTCCATTTACACAGATGCATGCACACACATGCACACACACACACACACACAGATTGAGAGAAAGAGAGAAACCAGAAACTTGGCTTGTAAGAATTTTGTACCCTTCTGGCTGACATACCAGTTTTCTGGGTTCTCTTTCTCTTCAGCTTCCAGAAGAATCAAGCAGATTTTGATGACCCTGTTCACTCTGCCAAAGCTGTGGGGTTCAAACCACTTTACAAAAGAAAATTAACCTTTTCTGTTTTATGGAACCATAGGCAAAAGATTCTCAATTTTGCAAGATGTTGCCTAATGGGCTGCATAAGGAACAGAATTAACATTTTCCATCCCAGAAAAATACACATAACAAAACAGACACTAGTCACCTCAATCAGCACCCAATATCAACCTAGCAAGGCAAACAGTTTCTCCTGTTAGTTCATGTTGTATTTGATCCACTCCAGGTTTGGAGGAAAGACCTTCCAATGGTAATTCACATTGGGGTCTCTAGGCAAGGCGAAGAGAAGATAATCACCCTGAGATAGGCCTGTTGAGTTTTCTTTAGGACTCACTGAATGTGACCAGACAAATAAAGAGGGTTCTCTGAATTAGGCCTGCTTGACTTCTATCAGCAGTTCTTTCTGAGATCCCCTCCACATTTGCAAACTCACACAAAGATAAGACGGACAGAAGGCCTTCCAAATTAGATTCCTAACCAAGAACTTCAAGAATATCCCTTCCAAACTATCCTATTCTCTATCTGAGAAATCTCCCCAAAATCTTCCTGATTGAAAAATCTCCTGCACCAAGACTCTTCCTATTAGTTGGGGAGAGCCAACCAAGACCCCCAGGACCCAAACCTAGAGAGACACCCCACAGTGGGGCTACAGACAAACAGATTTCCAAAGGAGCTGAACTGAGACAGACACCCCATGGCGGAACTGCAAACAAATACCCCACAATGGGGCCACAGACACACCCTACCATGGGACTACAGACAGACATCCTACCATGGGGCTATAGAACCAGTCGGGAGAAGGAAGGAGGTATTGGCAGTGCCTAGGATACCCACCAGTCCAGACAGCCTGCAATGGGGCTACAGACAGACACCCTATGATAAGGTTCCAGTTACAGGACATCTCCCCAGGACTATTTCTCTATTGCAATTAAATCCCTGCACATTGGGTCTGCAGCACCCCCTTAGTAGAGAGAGTACCAGAATCAGCCCCTAGTCCAAGATAACTAGGCAGCCACTTGGGCTAGCCTCTGGATTTATCACTGGAGGGGGTCTAATGAACCATGGACAGGTAGCCACAAGGGCAGTCCTGGATGAGACCCCAAATTTGTAACTGACCAATGGATTCACTTTGCCCCCTGCCTAGACAGAGCTGATTTCTCAAGACAGGGGAATTGCAATAGAGAAAGAGTAATTCACACAGAGATGGCTGTGCAGGAGACCAGACCTTTACTATGACTCAAATCAAGTCTCCTTGAGCATTTAGGGATCAGAGTTCTTAAGAATAACTTGGTGGGGGGTGGGCAGGGGAAGCTAGTGAGCCAGGAGTGCTGGTTGATTAGGTAGGAAATGAAATCATAAAGAATAGAAGCCGTCTTCTTGCACTGAGTTCATTCCTGGGTAGGGGCCACAAGATCAGATAAGCCAGTTAATCAATCTGGGTGGTTCCAGCTGATCCATCAAGTGCAGGGTCTGCAAAATATTTCAAGCAGTGATCTTAGGAGCAGTTTACGGAGGGTCAGAATCTTGTAACCAACAGTTGCATGGCTTCTAAACCATAATTTCCAATCTTGTGGCTAATTGGTTAGCCCTACAAATGCAGTCTAGTCTCCAGGCAAGAAGGAGGGTTGTTTTGGAAAAGGGTTGTTATCATCTCTCTCTCTTTTTTTTTTAAGATGGATTCCCACTCTGTCACCCAGGCTGGAGTGCAGTGGTGCAATCTCAACTCACTGCGACCTCTACCTCCTGTTTTCAAACAATTCTCCTGCCTCAGTTTCCTGAGTAGCTGGGATTACAGGCGCACACCACAAAACCCAGATAATTTTTGCGTCTTTAGTAGAGACAAGGTTTCACCATGTTGGCCAAGCTGCTCTCAAACTCCTGACCTTAAGAGATCTGCCTGCCTCGGCCTACAAAAGTGCTGGGATTACAGGTGTGAACCACCATGCATGAGCATGGCTTCACCTTTGTTTTAACAGGTTACAGGGATGATTACCCTTATCTTGTCTCCTGCTAAGTCATGGAGTTTTGGGGAGTTCCTTTAGACCCCCCAAAAAAACTTGTTGTAGAGGTCCTGGGAGTTTCTTCAGACCTCCAATAAAATTTGTTCAATCCCAGCCAGGCACAGTGGCTCACGCTTGTATTCCCATCACTTTGGGAGGCCGAGGCAGGTGGATCACCTGAGGTCAGGTGTCCGAGACCAGCTTGATTAACACGGAGAAACCTCGCCTCTACTAAAAATACAAAATTATCCAGGCATGGTGGCACATGCCTTTAATCTCAGCTACTTGGGAGGCTGAGGCAGGAGAATTGCTTGAACTCAGGAGATGGAGGTTGCAGTGAGCCAAGATGGCGCCATTGCAATCCAGCCTGGACAAGAAGAATGAAACTCCACCTCAAACAACAAAAACAAAACAAAACAAAACTTATTCAATCCTAAATAAGTCCTGTTAAGAATTCCTTTGTTATCTTCATGGCCCAGGAAATGCCTAGGGAAGACTCTTGGTGGGCTTTTGTTATTCCAGCCTTTGTATAAGGGCCCTGGCTCTTTCAGGGTTTGTTTTTTGGTTTTTTGTTTCGTTTTGTTTTTAAGACGTAGTTTTGCTCTTATTGCCCAGGCTGGAGTGCAATGGCACGATCTGGGCTCATCGCAACCTCTGCCTCCCGGGTTCAAGTGATTATCCTGACTCAGCCTCCCGAGTTACTGGGATTACAAGTGTGTGCCACCACACCTGGCTAATTTTGTATTTTTACTAGAGATGGAGTTTCTCCATGTTGGTCAGGCTGGTCTCAAACTCCCCACCTCAGGTGATCCACCCACCTCGGCCTCTCAAACTACCGAGATTACAGGCGTGAACCACTGTGCCCAGCCTCAGGTTTTAATATTTAATCTAATCACTCAGTGCTTAAGCAGTTGTCATAGAGTCCTGCCTGCTCATTTGTTAGTGGAACCTGGCCTGCCACAATCCCCATTGTCAATTTGTGAATGGTTTTCATTATGCTTGTATATATATTTATCATGAGAACTGTAGGGAGATGGGGTGTCTTAAACTTTCTGGTCACTTCCTGCTGAGAGGGGTCATCATTATGAGGCCCAAAACGCAGCATTGTAGTGGAAGAGGTCAGTTTGTTCCTGGTAGTACTCTCTGTTTTGGGGGTTTAGAGACAGTGCCCGCTGAAACATAATAGTATGAGCTCAAGGGATGTTTTGAAACAATATGCAGCAGCAATACATTCCACAACATAAAATTATGCCCATGCCTACGAGGATGGTCAGGACTGGGAGGATTTTCTACCACCAGGAAAGCCTTCCACTAAACCATGATGCGATCCAGTCATTAAGTGATAACCTAGGCCTGGAGATTGCCTGAATCTGTTGGTGCACATCCTTTAATGCCAGAGTCACTCCCAGAATCTTCAGGTATATACACACAACATTGGGTTTTGACAAGGGTGCAGGATCCTCCCTGGGCTGCTGTTAGAATGTCTAGGCTCATTTGATTTTGCAAGATACCTTTCTGCATATGATACATTTTAGCATAAGGGAAATACTTTGGAGACTGTTCTTCAATGTTCAGTGCATGAAATTAGTTTGTGCCTCTGTGTGTCATATGACAGTTTCTAAGCCTATTGAGGGAATAAAGGTTGTGGCCAGATGATTATACCAGTGAAAGACTGACCTGGTCTACCTGTTAAGCGCACGCATGAGGTTAGCTGGGTTCTGGATGGTTTTTATCCAGTGTCCATGTGCTCATTGGAGACCTAGAGTACAGGGTCCTAGCCAGTCCAAGGGCAGCCATGGTCATAAATTGGTACCACAAAGCCATTGGATTCCCATAGGGGCATACCAATTTAGGCCAGGTCGTTGGGACCAGTGGTGGCAAACAAATCTATTTGTTGGAGCCCCATCATATGTCAACATTGTTCATGTGGAATTCATCCCATGACTTGAGTTATGTCAAGGGAGTGGTTGCCTTGCTTCCAGCATGAAGGGACTAGTTTATTGATGTGGAAGCAGTCAGCCAAACAAATTTATCCTAAATTTGAAGAAAGCCATTTTTACACTGGACATTTTGTGGTATAGTCTAGGTGTACGCCTTCACACTCAGCAAGGGAGTAGCTAAAGCTTTTATGTCATCCCTTGTTTTGTTTACGTAGAATGGCTTTTTGTGCCCTGGGCCTTCTAAAGTTTTGTTTATGGGCCACTCTGAGACATTTGCCCTGGTTACTCCTGTCATATGTGACCCAGTCCAAAATTTGAGATTTCCCAGAAAAGTTTGCTGGTAAATCCAGTCCTTCCCTTGGATGGGTGACAAACACCAAGCCAATCCTGTGGTTCTACAAAGGAGTTATAGGCCACAGACCCAGCAGGAGCCTTGTTTAGGTTATCTGCATAGTTCTGTGCTCATTGTAAAAAATGATTAGAGGTAAAAGCAGAAGCAATGAGAGGCACAGCAAGAAGGAGCAGTCATTATAAGAGAAAGTCATTGTTTTCTGAAGAGAAACTTCAGGTCTTCTAAGGGTTCTATATCCCATCTGCTGGCCTGGAACCCTCCTCTGCCACAGGGTTCTCTGCTGGCAGGAATCTTTTTGCTTACATGTTATGGACCTAAGGCTTGATGCCTGCCAATTTCAGTGCTGTGCTTGTGGTCATTAGCACACCGTAAGGACCCTTTCATTTCTCCCGCAGTAGTTGGGCAGGACTGGCGTCCTTCCATTCCTTCAGTAGCACTTGATTGCCAGGTTGGAAAGGTTGGGGGGCTTCTGCAGAATTCACAGTGTTCCTGTTGGAAGCAAACTTATGCAAAATGTTAAGAGTTTGCCCTAACTGAGCAACATAATTCTTAATATCTGACTCCCTATCTAGGGGCACTTCAGTACCAGAGACAGATTAGCTGCAAAGGGTCCTCCGAAGACAATTTCATAGGGACTTATTTTAATTCCATTTCTGGGGACTATCCTGACCCAGAGCAGTGCAATAATAAGTACCTGCATCCAGTTCAACTGAGTATCTTGATACAGCTTGGCAATTATTGTTTTTAGGATGTGGTTCATTCTCTCAGTTTGTCCAGGAGATTGAGGTCTCCATGCTGAGTGCAGTCTCCATTTTATTCCCAATGCTTTGTTTCCTTGCTGAGTTATCTCAGAGGTGAATGAAGGTCAATTATCACTTTGGATTACACCAGAGAGTCCATATTGTAGTATGATTTTTTTTTTTTCTGTAAAACTTTAACCATATTGGTTGCTTATTGGATGTGACCTGAGTATGCTTCAGAGAAAGTGTCCACTAGAACTAGGAGGTATTTGTATCTCCCAGGGGCTGGTGGCCTTTGTGTAAAATCTATTTGCCAGTTTTCTAGGGGGTGCCTTCCTCGTTTTTGTTGCCTAGGCTGCCTTTGGCTGTGATTATTAGGCTCATTCCTGGCACACAGATGACAATGCTGAATTATATCCTCTAAGTGGGCTTTTAGTCCTTTCCCTTTCAAATAATTTTGTACAAAGGACAGTGAAGTGTCTCACCCAAAATGCGTACTATTTTGAACGCACTTTAACAGTGGGTAGACAAGATGCACTGGTTCCTAGACTGGGCCTGCTCTGCTTACTCTCTACCCTTCCTTGTTTAGTTTGAATCCCTTATCTTCTGTGGCTTTCTTATCTTCAGAAGTGTACTGGGGCTTGGAGGCTGTTAAGTTTATTTGTGGAATTAAGGGCCCCTGGATTTCAATGCTGGCACTAGCTAAATACCTTGTGGTGAGGTCTGCAAAAGCATTGTTCCTTGCCATTTCAGAATTATTGCATTGATGGCCAGGGAAATGCATTACAGTTATTTCCCGTGTGACCTTTATCTCTTCTAACAATTCTAACACTTGTTTAGCGTATCAAACTTTGATGTTATCCACCTTTAGCAGCCCTCTTTCCCTCCAGATAACTCCATGTGCATGAACTATCATGAATGCTTGGTACTTGGAGTCAATGTATATGTTGGCACTCTTACCCTGGGACAGTTGCAAGGCTCTCCTGAGGGCGTTTAACTCTGCCTTCTCTGCCAAGGTTCCTGCCAGCGAAGTTATTGCCTCTATTACTTCTGAGGAGGTCACCACAGCACATATGTAGCATTTCTCTTCCTATCAGGGACCAGGCTGCTCCCGTCTACAAACAAGGTCTGGTCTGAGCATGGGAGGGCCACCTCCTTTAGGTCCAGGTGGCTGAAAAACACTTGGTCTATGACCTCTAGACAATTATGTATGGGTTCTTCTAGCTCCTCAGTGGTAGGTAATAGTATTGAAAGGTTTCAAGTTCCAGTAGTTTGCAGCTTTACTGTGGGGTCATCTAAAACTATGGGTTGATCATCTGCTTAATTGGCCTGCTGTCTGCCAGTAGCCTCTTTTTTTGTTGCAGTAACACCAACAGTTGATCGGGCACATATATTGTGACAGACTGCCCCAAGGTCAGCTTTTCACCTTCTTCAAGTAGCAGTCAAGTAGTAGCAGACTGCTCTACACAAGGGGGCCAGCCCTTGGCTACCATGTCAAGCTGCTTTGAAACATATACTATGAGTTGTGGTACTTCACCTAACCTTTGCATTAGAACTCCAATGCTAAACCCAGTGTCTAGTGCACATTACGTTGGAAAGTCTTATGAGAATTTGGAAGCCCTAAGGCAGGGGAGGAGATTAACTTATACTTCAGTTGCTCCAATGAATGTTGGTGCCTTGCTTCCCACTCAAAAAAATTACAGTTGGCTCTTTTTAACAGTTCATATAAGGGCTTTCCTATTAGTCTGTAGATAGGGATCCAAATCTAACAAAATCTGGCCATACCTAAGGAGACCCTTATCTGCTTTCTGGTGGTGGACGTGGCAATAGAAGCAACTGCATTTCACCTTCCCATGGTCAGGGCTCTGGTTTCTTTCTGTACAAGAACCCCTAAATATTTCACAGTTTGCCTGCATCCTCGAGATTTTTTGCTTGAGACCTTCTACCCACAAGTTGCCCGATGATTTAAGGTTTTAATGGTGTTATCCTGGTACTCTTGCTCAGAGGAGCTAGAGATTAGCAAATTATCCACATATTGCAACAATACCCCATTTTTTAATTGTAGGTTTTTAAAGTTCTGAACCAAAGCCTCTTCAAATATAGTTGGTGAGTTCTGAAGCCCTTGAGAGAGTACAGCCAAGCAATACTGAAACTGTGCAGTGGTCTCAGGGTCTGTCCATTCAAAAGCAAACAATAGCTGACTCTCTATATTCACTTGTATCTAAAAGAAGGCAGTTTTTCAAGTCTAGCACCATAAACCATTCATGATTCTCAGGCAGTGAGGAAAACATGGTGTATGGGTTAGCTACAGTGGGGTGAATGTCCTCCACAATATCATTAATTGTGGTTAGATCTTCCACAAATCTATACTCATGTGAGTGAGGCTTCTTTACCAGCAAGATGAGAGTTATTGTAAGAAGACTGAAAAGGCTTTATGAGGCCATACAGTAAGAACTAGACTAAATCCGGCTGGATGCCTTCCAAGGCTTCCCTTTTTAAGGAGTATTGTTTTTTTTTTTTTTTTTTTTTTTTTTTCAGACAGATTGAACTCCTTCCTTCAATTTGACTTTTACCAAACTCATATTAATTGCCCTCCCATTCCCTCCCATGTTAATTGCCCTCCTCAGACCTCTGGTTTTACCTTGTCAAAGACTTCCTGAGGGAACTGCCACTACCTTAGGACATGAGCTCTCAGCATTCATCAGAGGTGCTTGCACTTGCAGTCCATGTTCTGGAGGCACTTGGAGATGCATCTGATGTTTCTCAGCAATGAAGATGATTTGAGCCTGTAACTTGCATAGCAGATGTCTGCCAAGTAAAGAAATTGAGCAGCTGGCACATAAAGGAATTGGTGAGTTGTTACATTATTGTCCACTTTACATGAGAGGGGACACAGAAACTGCTCTGATCTGTTTCCTGCTCATTCCGACTATATTAACAACCGTGTTGGAAAGTTCAGTGATCAGTGTGTTAACTACCAAATAAGTAGCACCAGTGTTGATTAAGAAGTCCAATTGCTGTTTCCCCTCTGTTAACTTTACCTGAGGCTTCTGTGGGGAAATTTTGATGTTAGATAGAATTGGAGCTGCTGGAAGTCTTGGGCACCCCCAGTCTTCTTCAGATTCATCCTCAGGCTTAATTGCCATAGTTGGCCTTGGTTCTTTTTGGCTTAACTTTGGGTAATCCTTTTTCCAAAGCCCCATTTCTTCACATTATGCACACTGATTCTTTTCTATTTTTCCTTTCCTCTTTTCAGGTCCCTTTCCTCTTGAGTTTTTTCTTGCTGTGGCCATGAGTATTGCTGCCTGCCACAGGGCTTTAGTTTTCTTCGCCTCCTTAGTCTAGTAAACTTTAAATGCAATGTCTCAGTTGAGAGGCATTTATCCTAATGGTCCCTTCTACTTTCTGCAGCTTCTTCCCAATGTCAGGGAAACTTTGCCTTATAAAAGTCAGGTTCACCATCCTGACATTTTCAGGGGCCTGTGGGTCCATATCTGTATACTTCCCAGAGGTCTGTCAAATACATTCCATAAACTCGGATGGATCTTCATTAGGCCTTTGCTGGAGCTCCTACACTTTGTTTAAGCTTTTAGATTTGGGTACCGCTGACTTAATGCCCTTCGAGCTGCACCTCCGGTAATGCTGCAGGTGGGTCATTTAACCCACATTAGCCTCATTTGGATCCCAGTTAGGGTCAGTATAGAGTACCGCTCCATCAGGGTCTGGAGTATTGTCTGGGTTTTCATTATGAAGGGGTTCTGCATCGCTTCTCTGCCTTTTGGCTAAGATCAAGTGAAGGTGTTCTGCCTCCTCCTTTCCCTTATCCAGTACTAGCCAGCTCTCGTCTGCCGTGAGCATAATGTCTATGAGGGCTTGTATATCTGCCCATGTAGGGTGATGAGTAGCAAACATTGTGCTAAACAGCTCATTCATTTTCTGGATGTCTTCCCTACAGGGCAAGTTAGAATTCTCCCAGTTTAACAGGTCAGATGTAATAAAAGGACTGTAGGCTCAATAATATCCTGCCATAGCCCCTGCTGTGTAACTCCTATAGGGTATTGTGAAAATAGAAATTGCCCTGCTCCTGGTTCCATAGTTCTCGGGCCAAAAGTAGTGCCTTGTCTGGTCCAAGAGGGAAAGACCAGCTTTGCTGCTTCCCCATCCTCTGGGGGTACCAATTCCCTGTACTCTGAGGGTGGTGATTCTCCCCTTTCCTGGCTGGGTGGTTGGGTATTAGCTCTCACCGGATTAGGTGGGCTGCTAGCTCCCACCAAGTTAAGTACATTTATCAATTATTGGCTTCCTAAGTCCCTATCTTCTCTCTTAGAGTCAGATAAAGCCTTGATTCAGCACTGCACCATTAGCTTATCTCCCTTCTCTTTGACATCCTTATTATATAATAACACACATGTCTCAAGATAGGGTATTTATTCGCATCTTCCCAAACACTTATAGAACGACTCTAACTCATAAATAATAGAATAGTTTAGAGTCCCAAAAATCGGCTATCTGCCGTCAGATTCTAAAATGTACATTTGCCAAATCCTATTACAATAGTCAACTAATTTCCTTTTAGTCATGGAAGGATACCCAAATAGTTTTCAATCCATCAGGATTCTTCCCAGAGGGCTCCCAGCAAGAATGGACTCAACACCTCCGATTTTCAAGCTTATGTGGTATCAAAAGGGACAAGACAGATACACAAACGAGTGGAGACAGATTTTGGACAAACACAGCGGGACATGCACTCAGGCAGGAAAGACTCAAAACCTGATTTTAACCAAAGGCAAAGCGGGTATATAAGCGAGTCTTACTGTTGCCCCGGTGGTACCAGGCAAATGACTTTAAAAATCCAGATAGAAAAAGAATAGGCTTCCTGCATATCATACAATTTTATCTATCCCTTGAGCATGTCTGATCCTTATCTCTGTTCTTCCCCAGTAGTGAGGGGGACAAGCGGTTTCATGCAAGGGACAGCCCTCAGGAGATTCCCCTGGAAAATTTCACCCAGCAGCCGCTGGGAATTTCCTGAAAACTGTCTCATTACAAGCCACTGGCCGCTGAATGCAGCACCATCCCAGCGGCTCCTAGCTGGCTCACCCGAATTTTTTCACGGACTTAACTGAGGGTCAGGCTGATTACTCTTGCTTCCCAATAATGAGATGCAGATACACCGGGAAATAAGAGGGTTTATTTCTGTAACCAGGTACAGGGAGAAAATCAGGGAAACATTGCCAGACCAACTAAAAATTACAAAGTTTTACAGAGCTTATATACCGTCTAAGCTATGTGTCTACGTGTAAGTGTGCGTTCATCTAAAGATGTAAGTGATTAGCTTCTTCTAATCTTTAACAAAGGTCTAAGTCCTGAAGACCTTCCTCTGGAGTTTCAGTAAATTTACTTAATCCAGATGGGTCCAGGTGCTGGGGATAATTACCCTTATTTTGTCTCCTACTAAGTCATGGAAGTTTGGGGAGTTTCTTTAAACCCCCCTAATAAAACATGTTTGTAGAGGTCTAGGGAGTCTCTTCAGACCCTCCAATAAATTTGCTCATTCCTAAATGGGTCTTGTTAAGAATTCCTTCATTATCTTGTCAAGCTTTAAGGCCCAGGAAAGGCCTAAGCAAGACTCTTGGTGGACTTCTGTTACATTCCAGCCTTGGTATAAGGGCACTGGCTCTATCAGCTTTCAATGACGAACCTAACTACTCAGGCAGTGCTAAACAGTTGTCATGGACGTCTGCCTGTACAGCTGTGAGTTAGATCTAGCCTGCCACAGTTAGCCTTTGTGTCCGCATCCAAGTCTCATCTTAAATTGTAATCCCCATTATCTCCATAATCTCCACAAGTCAAGGGAGAGGCCAGGTGGAGGTGACTGAATCATGGAGACACTTTCCCCCATGCTGTTTTCATGATAGTCAGTGAATTTTCACGAGATCTGATGTATGTATAAGGGACTCTTCCCCGCTTCCCTCAGCAGTTTTCCTTCCTGCTGCCTTTTGAAGAAGTTGTCTTTCTTCCTCTTCACCTTCTGCCGTGATTGTAAGTTTCCCAAGGCCTCCCCAGACGTGGCGAACAGTGAGTCAATTAAACTTCTTCCCTTTATAAATTACTCAATCTTGGGCAGTTCTTTATTGTCGTATGAAAATGGACTAGTACAGTCTGCCTGTTTAAATCATGCTCAAAACATTTACATTAGCCTACAGTTGGGCAAAATGATGTAACACAAAGCATATTTCATAAGAAAGTATAGAATATCTCTAAATACTGTATTGAAAGTTAAAAACAGAATGGTTTCATACTGTTGTAAAGTTAAAAATTATAAATTGAGCTATTGTGATTCAAGCACTATCTGTATATATATTCAGTCATTTAAATTGTCAAAAGAAACCTATGAAGTACTTGGTGTTATTATATTTACGTTAAGGATTACCAAACCAAGCCCATTTGGCCAATGTTGTGTAAGTACAGACTTAGGAATCTGATCTTTGCAGCATGGAAACTTTTCCACTGGTCTATACTGACTTCTTATCTGGGTAGGGAGATAATTCCAGAATCGAGTGCGAAAAGTGGATCTTAACAAGATCCAAACCCAGGCAAATACAATTTTGCTTATCTTTATGAAGAAGTTGTTCAGATATTAATAAAGGCTTTTCTAAAATAATAATTGCATTTAATATCCTGACACCCAATGTGTTTAGTAGGCCTTTGTCATTCCTTGACTGAAGCCATTGTCAACTTCATGTGCCTCAGGCCAAGCCTGCCCTAAACATTCTAGAACAGACATTTGGAAATGTTTTTAAGGCAAACTTCCCAGAGCTCAAAGGGTTTTTAACTGAGCTGGCTTAGAGATTGACAACCTGGACTGCTATGCAGAAAACTTCATGTTTTGTCCTGTGTTTCCCATATTGGTTTGCTTTCATTTGGCTGCTGAGCAATTGGCTTAGGCTCCTAGAATCTGCTCCACCTTTGCTGAAGATGACACGTTGCTGAAATTCTGACCCTTACCATTCTGCAGCTACTTTAGCGGCTGGACAAGAAACATTGGTTTTTAGCTGTGGCAGGTCCAAGTGAAGAGGCTTCAGCTATAGTTATATCCATTTTATATTTTCAAGGCCAATTGGTAGGGGTGTATTTTTAAAAATCTTACAAAGTCAATTTATAAACTGTGATATATAATCCATTAGGACTTATGCTAAATTTTTCTCCTCTGCACAGAGAAAATATTGTTCCCTGAATGTAATTTGAGGGTGGAATGACTCTCCTCTGTTCTGTCATTCACTGACTACCTAAACTGACTGTATAACCACTAAGACTAAAGACTCCCCAATTAGTTGGCAGGTAGAAGTGTTAGCCAAAGGCAGATTCACTGAGCCTCTTCATAGGGAATTTAAAGCAAGGTATTTTCTCTGCTTTTTCTCATTCCAAATTTGAGGGCTTCCTATTTTAAGGTCCTGGTACCCAGGTTCTATCTCATGATTAGGCAATTATGCTAAAAGAATAAAAAATGCTTCCTTTAAGAGGCTTTAAATTTACTGTTGAGTATTTATTACATGCCTGTGTGAACTAAATGTATTTTACATGCATTATCTCATTTAATCATCCTAATAATTCTATGAGGTAGGTTCAGTTCTTACCCCTGCTTTGCAGATGGGAACAGCGTGACTCAGAAATTTCTTCAAAATTTGAACCTGTCAGACTCCAAAGTTTGTAGTGATAGTGGCTAAGCTGTATAATATTTATGGAGACCACAGTCTTTTTGTACAATTTGTACAATAAAGCAGAGGAACAATTTATATTTTCTAGAATAAAGCAAAGATCATGGAAAATATATCCTAAATTCACAAAGTTAAGGTTTTGTAGTGTTCCCCCCAAAATGACTAAAAGAAATAATTTTTCTGGCATAATATAAAATTGAATACCCTTTCCTCCCATTCTTTTACCTTGCATGATGCCTACATAGATAAGTGATTAGTGAAAGCAAAGTGTAGAATTCCAACATGTTATTTTAAATGTCATACTTTGGAAGAAGATATAAAAATGACATATTAGGGTTGTACATGGAGTTCATTCATGATGTCAATTCATGTCTCATTTGCAACACTTGCAATATGGGCAGCTGAAGGACAAGGCATTTGTCTTGGATAGTCAAAAAAGTAGTTCAGTATATAAACATGGAAGAACTGGGGATTTTCTAACATAGTAGGTTGAACAATGTGATATTATTATTTTCATTCAACAAAAATGGTTGAATATCAACAGTTTCACTTGGTTTAATAGAAAGGAATGAGATGAAAGTGATCAGAGATCAATAGAGAGGGACAGACAAGGTGAGAAGTCTGAATAGGTGGTCAAGGGCTGCTGTCCAGAGAACTGTACTAGAGCAGAATGTACATGGTCTAAAAATCATGGCAACCTCTCTGTTGATTACAGGATAGAGACTTTGAATCCTCTGCCTTTTTGAAAACACACTTTGTGATTGTCATGTGTACTCTGCTCTCTAGCCTCTAAGAGAGACCATAAGAGCTTGGGATTGATTGACTATAGAACATATTATGCATTTCTTGAAACAAATTTAAATATTCCACGTAGCTGAATCCTTGACATAGTCCTACTTCAGAGAAGTTAAGCCCTACACACAAATAAATACGGATCTAGGTCATCCTGTTAACCTCTCCCAGCTACTTATTTCCATCAAGTTCTTATTGTGAGTTACATTCATTTGTCTGCTTTTTTGTTTAATTTCCTTTCTATATAGAATGTGGTCATATGAGATTGAATATATAGTTTGTTGTGTACACAACTGTATGCCCAGCAACTAGTAAAATGCCTGCCATTCAATAAGTATATGATAAATGAATGATCAAATAAATGAATTACTTTCAATAGCTATATAGTATTGCATTGCAAGGATGTGCCATAATTTGTTTAACTAATCCCAGTGGACAGATAGTAGGTCATTTTAAGTTATATGTTCTTATAAACAGTGCTGGAATGAACATTGTTGTATACGTATTTTCAAATATTAATCTGATTATTTTCTTATGATAGATTATTGAATGGGGAATTTTTTTTTGGATGAAAAGGTATGCATTTTAAGGCCTTTGATTCGTACTGTCAAAATAAGTTCTCATAGTATACTGTTTTGCACTTCCATCAACCACATATATATGAGATAAGCCATTTTCCCCATAATGATCAATGCTTGGCATTATTATATGTTTTTAATCTTTGTCAGTCTGCTTCAAATAAATAGCATTTTGTTTTATTTTGCATAATGTCACTATTAAAAGTACAATAATTTATTCATATGTATTTGGCCATTTGTACTTTTTTTGTACATATAATTTTATAGCTTTATTTATAATAGTCCAAATCTGGAAATAAATCAACTGTCCATCAACAGGTGATTGAATAAATAAATTTTGTTATATAGTATACAAGAGATATGAGTAAAATGATAATGCAATAAAAATGAATGACTTAAAGTTTAATAAACTTTTTTATTTTCCATTTTTCATTCATACATGATAGTTGTACACATTTATGCCATATATATGATATTTTCATACATGCTTGCAATGTGTGTGTTATCAAACAGTAGAAACTATTCCTTCTGTCTAAATGTATTTTTTTAACCTATTAACCAGCCTTTCTTCATCCCCAAACACCGCACTTCCCAGACTCTGGTAACCACCATCTTATTTACTACCTCTAGGAGATCAGCTTTTTAAGGTCCCACATATGAGTGAGAATATGAAATATTTGTCTTTCTGTGTCTGGCTTGTTTAACTTAGTACTTCTCTTATAAAGTAGTTATTAATATCCTGTGTTCATTTTTCCATTATGGAATTAGATATTTCCTAGTGATGTTTGAGGTTTTTTACATATTTAGGTCATTAATTGTTTCATTAAAATTTTTGTTTTAATTCTTTCAGTTGTAGGTAAGTTGTCTCTAATGCAGTCATATTTATTTATATTTTCATTTATGGTTTCTAGTTTTGTGTTTTGTTTAGAATGTTCATCTCTACTTCAAAGTTACATATGTATTCACTTATGTTTTTACGCAATGTTTGCATTTAAGTTGTTTATTCAACAATAATTTATTCTAAAGACTGAGTATTGGTCTCACTTTTTCCCCCATGGTTAGCCAGTTGTTCCAGATGGTTTTTCCCCCATCATTTAAATTGACAAATTGATCGATTACATAAGCACTCCAAGCTTCAGTTCTAGGGTGACCAATCATCCTAGTTTGCCAGGAGTATCCAGGGATTCTTTACAGTTTGGACATTAAGTGTCAAAACTGGGACAGTCATGAACAAACTAGGATGGATGGTCACAATACGTTTCTCCTTTGTAAAAATGGAAATAATAGTAGTATCTATCTGAAGTAGTTGTGATAATTAAAAAAATAATGAATATAAAGGAGTTAGTACAGTATCTGGTTGATAGCAAGTGCATACAAAAAGTGAAATGTTATTAATGCATTATAGATTCTCAGTCTCTTCTGATACTTGCATTGCATTGTATTAATAGTTGTAGCTTTTCAATAGTCTTTAACCCTCATGCACTGTTGGTGGGAATGTAAGTTAATACTGCCATTACAGAGAGCAGTTATAAAGGTTCCTCAAAAACTAAAAATAGAATTATCATTGGATACATAAATTCCACCACCGGGTATATATCCAAAAGACAGAAACTCAATATATAAAAGAGATATCTGCATTTCCATATTTATTGCAACACTGTTCACAATAACCAAACTATGGAATGAACCTAGGTGCCCATTGATAGATGGATGAATAAAGAAAATGTGATATATAACACAGTGGAATATTATTCAGCCATGAAAGTGTGAAATACTGTCATTTGCAGCAACGTGAATGGAACTGGAGGCATTATGTGAAAGGAAATAAGACAAGCACAGAAAGACAAATACTGCATGGCCGCACTCATATATGGGGACCTAAAAAGTATCTCGTGAAGATAGAAAGTAAATTGGTGGTTAGCAGAGTCCTGGAAGGAGAGTGGGGAGGGCAGGGAAAATAAATAACATACGTGCATTTATTACCACTGAACTGTACACTTAAAATGTTGAAGATGGTAAACTATATATTGACCTCAATAAAATTATTTTTAATAATCAATAAAAATATCTATATTGTGAGACAAGAGTATTTTCATTATTAATTTTTCCAAGATTTCAATGGTAGGCAAATTTAATAATCATTCCTCAAAAAAAGTTTAGAGTCATTTTTGTTTAGTTCAAAAACTGTGTTGAGGTCGTAATTGAGATTGCATTAAGTTGGTAGAGTAATTTGAAAAGCATGCTATATATTTTCATTAATGCAATATTTTTAAAAACTTCACTTAGGAGAGCATACAAATTTCTTCATATAGTTCACGTAGTTTCTCTATATATGTATATATCTCATTAAGTTTATTTCCAGGAATGTCATATACTAGTTAACCTATTAATATAATGATATTAATTCATGCTTTTCTCATGAATGGTGTTGTGAAGATAAGGTATCAATTTGTAAAATTTTATTTAGTTTTGTACATTAAAATTTTTATGAAAATATTTGAGGTTTCAGAAATATACAACTAAACAGAATAATATTAACGATACCTAATAAACTTACGTACATGGTATTAATGATATTAGTACTTATAACAGAAAGTAATAAAATATTAGTAATGTTAATAATAAAAACATTCCTATTCTACTCCTATAGCTCTGGGAGTAGGACATTATCAATAACTTTGGAATTCCTACTGTGTCCATTCTGGATTGCATCTAGTTCCTATCCCTGGGGAAATCATTATCCTTGGGGTCAGTTCTTTTATATATATTTAGCAAATATATGTATATCACTTAACAATATATCATTTTTTGAACTTTTTGTAAGTGAGCTCAAACTGTATGTATTCTGTGGCTTGCTCTTTTTGCTCAACCTTTTATTTCTGATGCTAAAACATTGTAATAGAAAAAGTGGCAACCTCTCAAAGAGTCTTTCAAGCCTCTTTCCCAAAAAACTGGCTGATATAAAAACAAGATGATTTATTGTAAGTTCACCTGCAAGAATAAAGATGTATAAATAATGAGGAAAAAAATCTCAAAAATCAAACGTAATGGGAGAAGTTGCTCTTCAACGAGATAAAATGTACTATAGCATTACAATAACTAAATGATATAGTCCTAGTACTGGAACGATTTACTAGAAAAGGGAAACCAGGCAAATAACTGAAAGCTTGAAGAATTTACACATGATAAAGAAGACATTTTAAGCTAATGAGAGGGTAAGAATTGTTTTATAAGTAGGCATTGAGATTGTATAATTTTGGAAAAATAAATGGAACCCTACTTCCCACCACTTACAAAAACAAATTCCAGATACATTACTAGTTAGTGGCAATAAATTAAACCATAAAGATAGCTTGAAATAAGAAAGAATATTTATCTGATGGCAGGTTAAACTGAAAAACGAAAGAAAAAACATAAAGGAAAATACTAATATATTTAACATAATGAAAGTTAAAACTTCTATAATTTTTTTTAAGTTTGAATAGAATTAAAAGTGAAATGAAAAAAGTGGTAAAATAATTGACAGACAAGTTTTTAAATGACAGAACAATAGTGAATAGCTTGATATATTTTAATGTATGAAGAGTTCTTATAAATTATTCATAATAAGGAAGCATGGAAATATGGAAAATTGAATACATAAAAAGGTTTAACAATAATAACTAATAATAAAATTGAACAATTATAACAATATGCGCTAATGAAAGTTGAATGTGGTCCCTCTCTCTCTCTCAAAATATCTTATTGTACTGTATTCTTCACTCTTCTTCATGTCTTGGACAGGTAGGAGTGGGATTGTGTGAGATGTCATCACACTACTCAGAAACGCACACAATTTAAAATTTTGCCATTAAAGGTAATGGCAAAAATTGCAATTACTTTTGCACCAATCTAATACATTGTTTTTCTTTTTTTCAGGACTTTTCCATTTAAAATTTTCTGGCCACAGGTGACAGTATGTAACTGAAATTGCAGAAAGCAGAATCTCAAAAGAAGTGACTTCTGAATTCATCAAATGATGGAAAAAATATACACAAAATATTAACATCGACTATCTCTGGGTTGTGGTAACACAGGTGACTTTTCCTCATTGTGTTTTTCTGTATTAAAAAATATAACATAGTCAGAAAATAGTATTCAAAATATATTAAAACCTATGTTGTTTATTTTTCTTTGTCTTAGAATGAATCAGTTTTCAAACTGTGTACAAACCTTCATATTTTACTACACATCATATTTTATTGCAATTGTTTCTTTTCTTGACTTGTCCCACCCCACTGGATTTTGGATTTTTTAAAACTTCCCTTAGTAGAGCATACAAATATTGTTGTGTAAATATTAAGGTCAATTTTAATATTGAGCTCTATTTTTATTATTAGATTACAACAAATCTCCAAATAACATTTTTTTCCTCTTTTAACATATAATGCAGGGCTGATATAGGAAACTGTGCCTGGTTTTACTGATGAGTTTAATTTTCTATAATTGTTTCACAGCATTTTAACCTAACATTAAAGCTATCAATACATATTTTCTTTCTAAAATCTTATTTTTTTAGGTAAAAACTGGCTGACTTAACATTTGCTGGAAGAGTCCTCAGATCATCCCAGTAAGTTTCAGTATCTTATTTTTCTACAGGCCATGGTTTTTTTCTCTTTATGTTCATGTATATAATGGAAAGCGAATTTGTACTTCTTTGTATTAAAGATGCATTCCAGTTTAGTAGAGTTTTTATGTCTAGATGTTTCTGTCCAGATGATTTCCTTCAAAAGGGTTTCTTTCAGAGTAGTTTGGTAAACTGCTCTAAAAAAAAAATGTGTGCTTGCATGTGCGTGTGTGTGCATGTGTGTGCATGTGTATGTGTGTGTGTAGGTAGGTAGGAAGAGAAGAAATAGGGGAAAATCCTCTAGGTAATTATTTAAACCATGTGATACACAATTAAATCAACAATGGAGTGAGGTTCTTATTCAAATTCTAACTAATCATTATTAAATGACAATTTAATTTATCTTTTTGATACTGGGTCTGATATTTCTTCATTGTGAAATACGTGTATAAATCAAAATGACCACATCTTATTTTTATACCTTGAAGGTATCCTTTAACATTTTGTTCCTAGGGGAGATATTATTGTTTTAAAATATATTGCTAATTGCAAGACATGTATCTTTATAAAATGCATTAAAAAGCTGGTGTTTTCTGGCAAGAAATGTGGTATAAAAACAAGCAAATTTTATTACAGCAACTAATTACCTTTTCTTTTTTTGTACTTCAAAGTGTAAACTATTTTATTTATTTATTTATTTAATTTATTTTGAGACAAGTCTTGCTCTGTCGCCAGACTGGAGTGCAGTAGTGCCATCTCAGCTCACTGCAACCTCTGCCTCCTGGGTTCAAGCGATTCTCGTGCCTCAGCCTCTCGAGTAGCTGGGATTATAGGCACGTGCCACCATTCCCAGCTAATTTTGGTATTTTTAGTAGAGACGGGGTTTCACCACGTCGGCCAGGATGGTCTCCATTTCCTGACCTTGTGATCCGACCGGCTCAGCCTCCCAAAGTGCTGGCATTACAGGTATGAGCCACCGCGCCTGGTCTAAACTATTTAGTTTTAATCTGTAATAAGAGTGAATGTTTCATTTTTATTTTGTTATGAATGTAGGTCATAAAAGATAAGACTTAAAATAGCAACATTATTAAAAACAGCAATAGCCTGCAAAATACATGTATTTGGTGTTGATTGTTAAAATTATTTTGTTTTTCTCAATGCACTTTACTAATTTTGATTTTGGTATTTTACTCTTAACCTGAGCTTTTATAGTCTATGTTTGGAATCCTATAAATAAATTTGGCAGTATTGTACCTATATCATCTGTACTTGATAAAAAGTTACTTGCTAATTGGAACTAAAAATAAGCAAAACAAAATAAAATACAGTCTGAGCATCACTTATCTCAAATGCCTGGGACCAGAAGTGTTTTGGATTTTGGATGTTTCTGGATTTTGGAACATTTACATTTTAATTACCAGATAAACATCCCAAATCTGGTCATCTGAAATCTGAAATGCTCCAATGAGCATTTCCTTTGAGTGTCATCTTGACACTCAGAACGTTCTGCATTTTGGGTTTCAGATTTTCAAGTTTCCTTTGCTCAACCTGTATAACAAGGGAATATTTAAAAATGCTTTCTTCAACAACCCTACCTCCTGTTGATTAGCATCTAGGTTAGAAAATACACACCGAGGCCTCCAAATCTGACTCAGTCAGTACCTCTCTTATCTTTGGTAACTGCCAAGATCTGGCTCTACAATTCCTGTTTATTTTCTGGTGAGATTTTCCAACATTACACTTTAGCAATAGGGTTACAATCTGAACACTGCCATTTTCTAAATTTCCTTCAACTTAAAAACATCCTTTTTTAAGGCTGGGCTCAGTGGCTCACGTTTGTAATCCCAGCACTTTGGGAGGCCAAGGCGGACAGATCACGAGGTCAGGGGTTCGAGACCAGCCTAGCCAACACAGTGAAACCCTGTCTCTACTGAAAATACAAAAATTAGCAGGACGTGGTGGCGGGCGGCTGTAATCCCAGCTACTCGGGAGGCAGAGGCAGGAGAATCACTTGAACCCGGGAGGCGGAAGTTGTAGTGAGCTGAGATTGCACCACTGCACTTCAGCCTAGGTGACAGAGCTAGACTCTATCTCCAAAAAAAAAAAAAAAAAAAAAAAAAAAAAAATTTGTATCAATGATATCAGAGAATAACTTATGTATAGTAAACTGCATCCATTTAAAATGTACAATTTAATAACTTTTGAAAATTGTATAAAGTTATGAAACTACCACCAAAATCAAGATAGAGAGCATTTCTAATATCCCTTCCCCACATTCCTGCTAACTCTCTTTAATCTATCCCTCCTTCATCTCACATTTGTTTCCTTTTTTCAAACTCTAAATTCCAACTCTTGGGTCACAACATACTGTCTTTGCAATCCTTTACTTACAGCATACCGTCTCACAATTCTCCTGATCGTTAGCTTCCTCCTTGCTCTACTTCTTTCACTAACTAGTGAAAATGGTCAAACACTTCAACTCTATTGCTTCCAGCTGTCTTAATCTTCTGCTGAACTTGCCCTCCCAATCACCAGCTCTGCAACATTCTTTTTTTTTTTTTCTCTACTTCTGCTTGAGGGAAGTAGAGTTCTATTGGAGAAAAAGCACATATCCTTTTAGATTGGATCTATTACAAATTCATGATCTCCAACCTCAGCTGTCAGCACAGCTCAACCATTTGTTACTGATCCCTAATTGTATCCCTTTCTTATACCCCACAGTAGCTGTTCTAAACTTAAAAATCTCATTAAAATCTCTCTCCTTCCAGGCTTTCCTCTCAGCAGTGTTTAACCTCCTGCCTCAGTGATATTCTTCAAATGTCCCTTCCCTCAGCCTTCAGGTACATCTGTATTTTTACTTATTTTTGCCTTATTTAATTATGCCTCAGAGGAAAATGTGTCCCTGCTCCATCCCAAAGGTAACCTCTCCATGGTGCTCTTGAGCTCATGCCCTCCCATTCCCATTAAGACTTTATTTCGTCAACTGTCCTCTTCTCCCCTATATTTGATCTTGATCTCTTTTTTTCTTTCTTTCTTTCTCTCTATTCATTTCTTTCCAAATCAACCTGTGTATGCCCTCATCTGCATTGACAGTAACAATCACGATTTATAAATAAACCTTTAATCCTAGCTTCTCTAATTAGCTGTTAGGCATCTTTTGCAGTCCATTTATTGAAAAGGAGCTCTACACCCAGGACTCTACTTCCTTACCCCCCCTCCACTCCTCATCTTATTATGTCATAGTTTCTGCTCATATCACTCCATCAAAAATGCCCTTGAAGTAAGGCATTTCTTTAACATTTTTTTATACTTTTAGGCGCTATTGAGATACTGGGGTTAGAGCTATGAATGAGACAAAGTCCTTATTCTCATTGAGTTTAAATTCTGGAGGAGGGAGACCAACAATAAAGAAGCAAAAAAATAAACGCATGACAATTTGTGTGACACAGCCAAGTCCTATAAGGAAAATAACATGATGTGACAGAGAATGACTGAGAAAGGGCTAGTTAGATGGAATGATCAGAGAAGGTTTCTTTGAGAAGGTGGAATTTGAGTTGAACCCTGACTGATGAAAAGGAGCTAAGCCATCTGAAATCTTGGAAAAAAGTATTCTGAAAGGAGAAACAGCACGGGGAATAGACAGTGTGATCATGGTATTAAAAAGCCAGGGTGTAATCCCAACACTTTGGGAAGCCAAGGCAGGAGGATCGCTTGAGCCCGGAAGTTTGAGACCAGCGTAGAGAAATAGGGGTAACCCGTCTCTACAGAAAATACAAATAAATATTATTAAAAATTAGCTGGGCATAGTGGCACATGCCTGTGGTTCCAGCTCCTCAGGAGGCTGAGGTGGGAAGATCGCTTGAGCTAGGAGATTGAGGCTGAAGTGAGCTGTGATTTTGCCACTGCACTCCAGCCTGAATCTGTATGACAGAGTGAAAGTGACAGAAAAAAAAAAAAAAAAAAGAAGCAAAAGAAAAAAAGAAAAGAAAAGAAAAAAGCCAGAGTGAGAAAGACAGGAAGTGATGGTTAAAATGTAGGGAGAGGTTAGATCAAGTAGGACTTGTGGGTCTGGTAAACGCTTTGTAATTTTCTAAATATGATGAGAAGCTTTTGGAAGATGGAGAACAACAAAAATTTATGATCCAACTTACCTTTTTGAAAGAGATGATTTTGGCTGCTGGTGGATATTTGGCCATAGGAGAGTAAGGAGGAAAGCAAGGAGACCAGTTTGCAGACTGTTGCAATAGTATGGATGAGGGGTGGTGGTATACTAAGTACCTTCTTGCTTCTGTGCCTTTGCTCATGCAGTTCTTTCTTTCTGGTGAACTGTGATTCATAACTTAAAACTCAACACAACCATTACATCTTTGGAAAGTCTTCTTCAATTCCCAACCACTGTGTACCAGACAGAATTAATTCCTCCTTTTTATGGGTTCATATGGTGTTTTTCATGAAATGTATCACAGCACATACCTAGCAGAACGGTTAAATGTGCAAACCCCGGAGCTAGATTGTTTGAAATAAAATCTTGTCTTTACCCCTGCTGGGGGTTGAATTGTGTCTCCCCAAAATTCATATGTTGAAGCTCCAACTCTCAGGACCTGATAATGTGACCTTATTTGGAAACAAGGTCATTGCAGATATAATCACTTAAAATGAGGTCATACTAAAGTTGGGTAGACCTCTAATCCAATGTGATCAATGTCCTTATAGAAAAGAGAAATTTGGACACAGGCATGCATGCAGGAAGAACACTACTTAAAGATGAAGGCAGAGATCGAGGTGATCTTTTGTAAGCCAAGTACTGCCAAAGACTGCCCGCAAACCACCAGAAGCTAAAAGCAAGGCAGTGGATCAGTTTTCTTCCTCACATTCCTCAGACGAAACCAAGCCTGGAAACTCCTTAATCTTGGACTTCTAGCCTCCAGAACTGTGAGAGACTAGATTTCTGTTGTAAGCCATCGGATTTTTAGTACTGTATTATCACAGCTCTACAAACTAGTATAAACTCGTACTAGCTGCACAGCTTCAGGAAGATTGCATAAGCCCTCTGTGCTTAAGTTTCTTCATCTGAAAAAAAAAATGATTTGTTCCTGCAACATGAGGTTGTTATTATTATTACATGAGTTAATACACTTAAGCATTTTTAAATAGTGTCTGGCACATAGAAAGCATTCACTGAGTATCAGCTATTATTCTTCAACCAATCATGAGTGCTCCGAGGGCAGGGATTATCTTTTATTTATCTTCATAAGCTAAGGGTTTAACAAACTGCCAGGCACAAACTGGAGGCTCAATATTTGTTTTTTTTTTTTTTTTTAACGAATTCAGAATTCCCAGATTTTTTTTTCTAGAAATGAATCGTTTTACAATTCTGTGGTTTAGAGATCCTGAACACTTACTTCAAGCTCCTTGTCAAAAAACATTATCAGTACTAATAAGATTGTGCTGAATAATTTGGTATCTTGTCTGCAGTTTAGCTAGCACCTTGTCTCTCCAAATCTCAGTTTGTTCATCTATTGGATTAGATCATTGAGCCAGATAATCTTTAAGGTCCCTTCTAATTTCAAAATTCTGCAAGCCTTGGTCCCTGAGTATAGTTTAGAAGGGCAGTGCATTTGAAGAATAAATTATATTTGATCATTAAAGAAACAACAGAGTATCTCACAAATGAACAAGAAGGCACTCTCAGGCAATGAGAACTCTATTTGGCAGGGCTCATAGTGCACTTTTTCTAGGCCATTAAAATGAATGAAACCTTATGTGCACATCTCAGTAATTTAATGGTTCCACTTTTGCAAAAACCATTCAAAGAATTGTAAGTCTCTCCCTCTGTAACGAGCTTCCCAAAGCTGTTCCTTTTTTCATCTCTCAAGTGAGTATTAACTATTTCAAGCTTCACACTTTCTATCTATAAACAGAACTCTCTGCTTTACATTTTGTATGCTGCTTCAATTGTGAAGATGTTTTCTAGTTAAAACAACTGCAACTGCATGCCACTTAGGCTGAAGTCAGGAAATAGTTGGATTCATTAATACTGATCTGAACAATAAAAGGAAGATTAAAACAGTGATTTTCAAACTATAGTTTACATAAAAAATGTTGGACGCTTTCTTAAAAATGTAGTTTTCTCACGCCTGTAATCCCAGCACTTTGGGAGGCCGAGGCGGGCAGATCACGAGGTCAGGAGATCGAGACCATCCTGGCTAAATGGCGAAACCCCGTCTCTATTAAAAATGCAAAAACTTAACCAGGCGTGGTGGTGGGTACCTGTAGTCCCAGATACTCGGGAGGCTGAGGCAGGAGAATGGCGTGAACCCAGGAGGCGGAGCTTACAATGAGCTGAGATCGCGCCGTTGCACTCCAGCCTGGGCAACCGACTGAGACTCCATCTCAAAAATAAATAAATAAATAAATAAATAAAGTAGCATTCTGCCACTCACTGCCAGATTCGGATTCAGCAAGCCTAAGGGGAGGAATAGGTGTAAAGTTGCATTTCTAATAAGCATCTCAAATAATTCCTATCTAGTTTGTCCTAGACATACATATATTTATGAGCCCTTGATAATGGATATAAAATTATTTTCAAAATATGACATATAAAGTTTAAACTAGCAAAATTAAACTTTTATTTATGTATTTATTTATTTATTTATTTATTGTTTTTTGAGACGGAGTTTCACTCTTGTTGCCCAGGCTGGACTGCAATGGCACGATCTCCGGCTCACTGCAACCTCCACCTCCCGGGTTCAAGCCATTCTCCTGCCTCAGCCTCCCAAGTAGCTGGTATTACAGGCATGTGCCACCACATCTGGCTAATTTTGTATTTTTTTAGTAGAGACGGGGTTTCTCCATGTTGGTCAGGGTGGTCTCAAACTCCCAACCTCAGGTGATCCACCCTCCTGGGCCTCCCAAAGTGCTGGGATTACAGGCGTGAGCCACCGTGCCTGGCCCAAAATTAAACTTTTAAAACTGGATCTATATCACCCATAGCAAACTATCTACATACCAAATTTTTATTTTTTACTGTATATATTTAATGTGTATAGCATGAGGTTTCAATATACTTATTAAACCTTTAAAGAAAATACATGGGGCTGGGCACAGTGGCTCATGCCTGTAATCCCAGCACTTTGGGAGGCCGAGGAGGGTGGATCATGAGGTCAGGAGATCAAGACCTTCCTGGCTAACAAGATGAAACCCCATGTCTACTAAAAATACAAACAAAAATTTAGCCGGACGTGGTGGCATGTGACTGTAGTCCCAGCTACTCAGGAGGCTGAGGCAGGAGAATAGCTTGAACCCAGGAGGCAGAGGTTGCAGTGAGCTGAGATCGTGCCACTGCACTCCAGCCTGGGCAACAGAACGAGACTCCGTCTCAAATAAAAAAAAAAAAAAAAAGGAAAAAAGAAGAAAATAGATGGATTAGTATAATTTGGAAAACTATTAAATCATTAAGTAATGATTTATTTCCATTAATAATCTCATTCACAGACCTTGATGAGCATGGTTCACATAGCCATTTTAAATATCGATTTTCTTGTCTGCTGTTTCTTTTGGAAGAAGAATGAGCTTTCATCCCTCTCTCCCTCTACTTCAGTGTGTTGATTTCTGAAAATACTAATTTATGTCACGTGAAATTTGGTAACAGTCAAGTATAAGCTTTACCATGGTAATAAACAGCCTTCAAATCACAGTGCTCATTTATTTCTTGCTTGTGATGTATAGTGGCTGTAGATCAGGTTTGGCTCTGCTCCAATCTGCAGCTCTGCTTCGCTCTGCTGCATACGTTTCTAATTTTCAGACCTTGTTTAAATGAGGAGCCCTTACCTGATACGGGTTGTTCTCATGACAAGGGGAGTGGCAAGAGACAGAGCCAAATGCACCATCACATTTAAAGCCTCTTCTAGGACATGGCATAAATCATGTCTGCACACATCCCACTGACCAAAGCAATTCATATGGCCAGTACTGAATGAGGAAGTGTATTTCACTTACGAGGAGGCATTGCAAATTGCATAGCTAGTGTGGGCATGTACAACTCTATTACACAAGAGGAAATAATAATTTTGAACAATTTGATTATCTAATAGCTGGTGCAATTAACACTTCTGATTTCAGCTACAAAGTGTTTCTCTTTAGATGAGTCATCTATTTCCGTAGAAGATACCTCAAACAAAATCTATTCAGATGATAATATAATAAGGTTTTAAAGTTGAAATGTAAAGTTTTATGGTCAATGGTTACCATTTGGCATATGCATATAAATGATGCCTTGGGCTTGGCATCTTGCCATTGGCTTTTTGCTCTTCTTTTGATTACAAGCTCCATTAGGTTCTTCATTAGGTTCTCTCAGTGCCCAGCGCAATGCCTGACCATGCAGCTGAAGCTCAATAGATGTTTGAGTGAATAAATGAATACGAAACGTAGCTTGAATTAACAGGATACATAATAAAGAATGTCTCATCTTTGCAGTTTGGATGTATTTTTCAAAGATCCCTGAAACTTTATAGGTTCCTTACTTCCTTTGCTGTTTGTTAATAAGTAGGATTCTTCCTTAAATGCCCAGGGCTTAGTACAATAGATAGGAAGATTTAAGGGACTTGATACTTCATAGCTATCTTTATTCAATTTATCTTAAGGAAAGTAATGTTAAATCTGTTTCATATGATAAATTCAGAAGCTTCTGATCAGAAGATTGTTGATCTTGGTATATAGAGCACCTTTCTAGGTATCTGGTAAACAGTAGGTAAACAGTTGTGCTATTAAGTTAAAGTATTTCTTATATTATTAGGCCACAAATGGTCAATACTTTTCTTTTTTTTTTTAGTTGCCTCGTCACATCTTCTAGTCTGACAACAAGCTCCCATATGAACTGAAGAACTCAAGCTCTGATATGCTCCAAGTCACGTTTCCTCACTGTCCAGAAAACATCGTTTTTGTTTTTGTTGTGTTTGTTTTGTAGAGTTGAGGTCTCACTCTATTGCCAAGGCTGGAGTGCAGTGACACAATCACAGCTCACTGTAACCTTGAACTCCTGGGTGTAAGGAATAAAAACCATTGTTTTTGGATGAAGTTTGTGTATTCTAATGCTCTCTCCCCTCAGTGAAAAGTCCTTTCACCATCAGATGTCCTGTAATGGAGACAAGATGGGGAACAAGGGACAGTTTTTATTCCCCCAAAGGCTTAAAGATCACAGTTCTGAGGGACAGACTTTCTGCTTCAACATGTCCTGGTATTCTGTTCTGCAAAGAAAGAACAATGACAGGTTGATCTTCCATCTAGAGACTCAGAATAGATCTGAATTTATAGTGAACATACAATTTAGATCGCTATGCGGGAATTCCGATACCCAGTTTACTAGTTTTATAAACACATAGGACTTTGAGGAAAGTTATAAATGATTCCTCACTCTAACATCACTTTCTCTCTTATCCCAATTTAGTAATTTCTATATTTAAAAATCCTTACAGAGTTAGGCACAGCAAGTTTGCATTCTATTTAAAAGCTTGTTAAATATTTGTTTCAAACCAGATTTTCTTACATGTTACTTAGTTAAGGGGCTCAAGGCTTTGGTTAGAATTTTTACTAATTTCAAATTTAATAATTGATAGGAATGTTTGATTTGCCAATAAACTTGCTATGTATCAATTTGTAAGGGATACTGTCTGAGTAAGAAATACTATAAAAGAGATGAGATCTCTGTACTTGGAATTATACAATTTTTTTAATGTTCTTTACATTGCTTTCAGAAGAAACAATGCTGTCATTCTCAGAAGGCCTCTGCTCTTTCCTCCCAAATGAAAAGTCTGCAAGACACATGCTTTTAATCTCCAATATCAAAAAGTGAACTATAATCAATAATTATGTACCTCTTATATTTATTTATTATCAATGTTAGTTTGCTAGGACTGCCAGAACAAAACACCAGTGACAGCCGGGCGCGGTGGCTCAAGCCTGTAATCCCAGCTCTTTGGGAGGCCGAGACCGGCGGATCACGAAGTCAGGAGATCGAGACCATCCTGGCTAACACGGTGAAACCCCGTCGCTACCAAAAAAATACAAAAAACTGGCCAGGCGAGGTGACGGGTGCCTGTAGTCCCAGCTACTCGGGAGGCTGAGGCAGGAGAATGGCGTAGACGCGGGAGGCGGAGCTTGCAGTGAGCTGAGATCCGGCCACTGCACTCCAGCCTGGGCGACAGAGCGAGACTCCGTCTCAAAAATAAATAAATAAAAAAAAAAAAAAAAAAAAAAAACCACCAGTGACTGGGTGGCTTAAACAACAGAGGTTTATTTTCTCACACTTCTGAAGGAAGTCCAAGTTCAAGGTACTGGCAGAGGGTTGCAGATGGCTGCCTTCTTGCTGTCTCTACCAATTGTTGTCCCTCTGTGCATGGGTTCCCCTGATGTCTCTTTCTCTTCTTGTAAGAACACCAGTTATATTGGGTTAGGGACCCTTTCTACTGGCCTCATTTTTAACCTAATCATTCCTTTAATGACCTTATTTACAAATATAGTCACATTCTAACATACTGGGGGTTAGGGCTTCAATGTATGATTTTGGGTGGAACACAACTCAGCCCAAAATACTACCAAAGGATATAAGGCAGACATGCAGTATTTTATTTTTCCTCACAACATTCTAGTGATGTAAGTAGGACTGATTATATGATTTCACATGTAAAATCTGTGCTATTTGTACCTCAAAGATTTCAGATACTGATCTTACATGTTTTAAGAAGAATTATTTTTAATAATACAAAAGGGATCATTGTAAGTTGTTGCAAAGTACAGTATAAAGAATTGCTATTACCTCCTATGCAGAAATATTGTGTTACATTGTTTTGCCTGCATGCTTTCTATTCTTTTCTATTAGTACATCCACTTTTTAAATGTAAAATTAGTACCTCCTTTGTTGCTTACAATATATTACAAATGTTTTTATGACATTAAATATTTTTAAAAAACAAAGAATATATTTTTATTTGCACAAGATTATATTGAATAGGTGTTTAATTCTATAAATTTCATTTCAAGAAATAAAATTACGATGTCATTGATTTTTTAGTTTTTATTTATTGTTTATTTAATCACTAGAATGAATACTTTTTCTTATCTTAATTTTTGTGGTAAGAATACATAATATGACATCTACCTCTTAAAGAAATGTTTAAGTTCACAATATAGTATTATTAACTATAGGTATAATGTTGTACAGTAGATCTCTAGAACTTACCCATCTTGCATAACTAAAATATTAAACCAATTGAACAGCAACTCTCTCTTTGCCCCCCTTCCAGCCTCTAGCAACTACCATTCTACTCTCTTTTTCTATGAATTTGTCTACTCTAGATACCTAATATATGTGAAATTGTGCAGTATTTGTCCTTCTATGACTGGTTTATTTCACCTGGCATAATGTCCTCCAGGTTAATCCATGCTGTAGCATATGGCAGAATTTATGTTTATTTTTTTAAGGCTGAGTAATATTCCATTGTTTGTATATACCAGGTTTTGTTTTTTTTGTTTTGTTTTGTTTTTGTTTTTAATCCATTCATTTGTTAATAGACACTTTGGTTGTTTCCATATCTTGGCTATTATGCATAGTGCTGCAATGAGCATGAGAGTTTATTTCTCTCTTCAAGGTCCTGATTTTAATTCTTCAGGATATATACGCAAAAGTGATTGCTGGGTCATATGGTAGTTCTATTTTTAATTTTTTGAGAGAACCTACATAGTGTTTCCATAGTGGTTGCACCATTTTTCATTCCCGCCAATAGTGTAAAAGAGTTCTAAGTTGTCCACATCCTTGAAAATAATTGTTATCTTTTCTAATAATGATGAGCATGAGGTGATATTTCATTGTGGTTTGAATTTGCAATTCCTGGATGATTAGTGAAATTGAGCATGTTTTTATATACTTGTTTGCCATTTGTATGTCTTCTTTGTCGGAGTCCTTTACCCATTTTTCAGATTGAATTATTTGTTTTTTTTACCCTTGAGTTGTAGTGGTTTTTTATATATTGTGGATATTAACCCTTTATCAGATGTAGGGTTTACAAATATTTTCTCTCATTTTTTAGGTTGCCATTTCAATCTGTTGTTTCTTTTGCGGTGCTGAAAGTTTTTAGTTTGATATAATCCAAATTATCTAATTTTGCTTTTGTTGATTGTGCTTTTTGTGTCATATGCAAGAAAACATTGTTAAGCCCAATGTTATAATAGTTTTCACTGATGTTTTTGGCCAGGAGTTACATAGTTCCAGGTCTTGTTTAAGTCTTTAATCTATTTTGAGTTGATTTTTATGTATGATATAAGATAGGGGTCAGATTTAATTTTCTCTTTTTTTGCTATGTGAATATTCAGCTTTCCCAACATTTGTTGAAGAGAATATGCTTTCTATCTTGTATATTCTTGATTTTTGGAACTGTCATTGAATATCAGTTGACCATACATATGAGAGTTTAATTCTGGATTCTGTATTCTGTTCCATTGGTCTATACATCTGTTTCTAGGTTAGTACCTTACTATTTTAATAATAGCATTGTAATATTTTGAGATGAGGACATGTGATGCCTCCAGCTTTGTTCCTCTTTCTCAAGATTGCTTTGGCTATTTGGAGTTTTTTTCTATTTCTGTAAAAAGCAACATTGGAATCTTGAAGCTGGCCCAGGATACTGCAACTTATTAACTGAAATCTGAATCTCTCGTAAAGCTGTTTTTGTTACTTATATCGTTGTTAAATCTGTGTTTCTGTGGGAGAATGAGGGCTGGGATTTCTTATTCTTCCGTCTTGCTGATATCACCTGGGCTGAGTCCTTTTCACGTATTTATTGGCTCTATTTTTTTTTTTTTTTTTTTTTTGAGATGGAGTCTTGCTCTGTCACCCAGGCTGGAGTGCTGTGGCCGGATCTCAGCTCACTGCAAGCTCCGCCTCCCGGGTTCCCGCCATTCTCCTGCCTCAGCCTCCGGAGTAGCTGGGATTACAGGCGCCCGCCACCTCGCCCGGCTAGTTTTTTTGTATTTTTTAGTAGAGACGGGGTTTCACCGTGTTCGCCAAGATGGTCTCGATCTCCTGACCTCGTGATCCGCCCATCTCGGCCTCCCAAAGTGCTGGGATTACAGGCTTGAGCCACCGCGCCCGGCCTATTGGCTCTATTTTTTTCTGTCAGTTGTTTGTCAATGTTCTTAACTCAGTGTTATATCTGAGTAATCATAGTTTTCTTATTGAATTTTAAGAACTCTTTGTAGAGTAGGGGATATTAACACATGGTCTATAATACATGTTGTACATATTTTCCCAGTTGGTTCTATGACTTGTAATCTTATTGTGGAAGAAATGTATCAATATTTTTCTTTGCAAAGGCTTTAGTTGGGTGCTTCAGCCAAGGAGAATGGGGGAAAAGGCTCAAATCCAACTCCCTTAACAACAAAATTGGGGGTTCATATTACAGGGAAAACAAAAATTAGGGAAGGGTAAGGAAGCAATCATGATGGATGAAGGGTCTGGCATTTCACTATCCAGATGTAGTGATCTAAGGAGTTTCAGCTCCTTGCCTGAGGATCAGACTCCCGAGGAAGGAACTCACATGACACAAATGTAAGTTTCAAGTTTTAAGACCAGGGAGGGTGAATTTCTATGTTTTTTCAAAAAAACGTAAATATTAGTTCTATGAAACAATTGGGCCTCTTTCACTGGCATTGAGTTATATTTAAAAATGTAATTAAAATATTGGGAGGCTGAGGCACGTGGATCACGAGGTCAGGAGATCAAGACCATCCTGGCTAACACGGTGAAACCCCGTCTCTACTAAAAATACAAAAAAATTAGCTGGACGTGGTGGCAGCCGCCCGTAGTCTCAGATACTCAGGTGGCTGAGGCAGAAGAATGGAGTGAACCCGGGAGGTGGAGCTTGCAGTGAGCCGAGAATGCGCCACTGCACTCCAGCCTGGGTGACAGAGCAAGACTCTGCCTAAAAAAAAAAAAAAAAAAAAAATTAATTAAAATAATACATTACCATATTATGTCTATAGCTAGTATATGAAGTTGGCAAGAGTTCTTCACTAGTATTCTTGATTCCTGGTCCTTTACAATGCCCTCCATTTCACTGATAATAAATAAAAACAAGAGGTGTCTTTCCACTGGGATAACATCACCTCTGAAGTGTTTCCTCCTGACATTTACCATATGTCTGTTCAGTTTCATGGATTATCTACTTCTTACTCTTCTGAGATGGGTAGTTTATTCAAGACCTTCCCTTACTTACTCTGCCACCCAGAGATCAGGTGTAGAATACTCAGATATGTTTTTAAATTTTTTTCTAAATAAAAAGGATGTCTTGACTTCTTTATCTCAATGTTGCCATCTTTCTTCTCTCCTCAAGATGCAATACCTGCCATACTACATTGCTAAAGTTTTTGTTGGAAAGTCACATCTAACTACTTTTGAAGCCTTCAACTTTTCAAGAATCTGTTGACTCTTTTTTCTGTCTCACATTACATTATCTACATTGTGTAATGTCACTGGGTCATTGTAATTTATTGACATGCAGCACCCAATTAAAGAATTGGAGAATAAAAAAAAAAAAAAAAAAAAAGGCCTAGCTGTATGAAGACACTAATGGACACTTGATTGGAGTCTTTTTCTGTAATAGTACTCTTTTGAGGTATAATTTACACAAAGTAAAATGTATAGTTCTTAAATGCACAGGTCAATGAATATCGACAAACATAAATATGTGTTAAATTAAGTTTAGCCTAAAGCTGCCTCCTTACATATTTTAAGATCAGCCTAAAGGAATTTCCATATATAGTGAATTAACTCACTGGATTTGTAAACAGGGTGTAACCTATTCTTGTGCCAATCACCAAGTTTTGGCCAATGAAAAGCAGCCACATGTTCAAATCCTATTCAAATAAGGCAGACACTGAGCTGTAACCAGTACAGATGTGTGTATACCTCATTTTCATTTTATATACATCACTTTCCTTTTTCTGTTCATAAATCTTCTTCCACTATGAAACAGAGATGGAGTCTCTGAATCGATTCTGCTTTGAGAGGCTACCCAATTTGTGGATTGTTATTTACTCAATTAAATTATGTTAAATGTAACTTGTATAAAGTTTTGCTTTTAACACACCCATGCAACCATTACCCAGATTGAGATGAAGAACATCTCTATTAATCACAGAAAGTTTCTCTAAATCCCTTCTCAGCTAATCCCTCCCTCCCAAAGGCAACCATTATTCTAATTTCAACCACTATTAGATTAGTTTTACCTGTTTTTCAATTTCATATAAATATATGTATAAATAAATGCACATGATATGTACTTTCCGGTGTGTGGCTTATTTTGCAAAACATAATGTCTACAAGTGTTTCCATGTTACTTTGTGTTGTTCATTTATACTTATTGTTGACTAGTAATTCATTAGATAAATATACCACTGCTTTTGTCCATTATTCTATATATCTATATTTGAGTAATTTTGTTTCTTGCTGTTACAAATAGAGTTATTAAAATTCTTTTTATTTAAAACTTTATTTTTAGAGCTGTTTTAGGATCACAACAAAATTGAGGAGAAGGTACAGAAATTGACATATATGATCTGCCCCTACATATGAATAGCCTCCCCCATTATCCCATTATCACCATTGCCCCAAGATTATCCCATTATCACCATCCCCCCGAAGAGAGGTAGATTTGTTACAATCAATTAATCCACATTGACACACTGATATAGTTTGGATTTGTGTCCCTGCCCAAATCTCATGTTGAATTGCAGGAGGGGCCTGCAGGGAGGTAATTAGATCATGGGGACAGATAACCCCCTTGCTGTTCTTGTGATAGTGAGGAAGTTCTCATGAGAGCTGATGGGTGAAAAGTGCGTTGCATTTCCACGTTCATTTTCTCTCTCTCCTGCAACCATGTGAAAATGTGCCTGCATTCTCTTTGCCTTCCATCATGATCATAAGTTTCCTGAGGCCACCCCAGCTATGCTCCTGCACCTCTTTTCTTCATAAATCACCTAGTATCAGGTAGTTTGTTATAGCAGTGTGAGAACAGACTAATGCAGAAAATTGGTACTAGAAGGGTGGGACACTGCTATAAAGATACTTGACAATGGGGAAGTGACTTTGGAACTGGGAAATGGGCAGAGGTTGGAACAGTTTGCAGAGCTCAGGAGAAGACAGGAAGATGTGGGAAAGTTTGGAACTTCCTAGAAACTCGTTGAGTGGTTTTGACCAAAATTCTGATAGTGATATGGACAATGAAGTCCAAGTTGAGGTGGTCTCACATAGAGATGAGGAACTTATTGGGAACTGGAGTAAAGGTCACTCTTGATATATCCTTCAGCAGAGACTGGCAGCATTGTGCCCCTGCTCTAGAGATCTGTGGAACTTTGAACTTGAACAGGATGATTTAGGGTATCTGGTGGAAGAAATTTCTAAGTAGCAAAGCATCCAAGATGTGAACTTGCTATTTCTAAAAGTGTATGTTCATATGTGTGAATAAATAGATTATCTCAAACTTGAACTTACATTTTTTTAAAAAAAAAAAAAAGTAGAACAAAAAAGATTGGAAAATTTGCAGCCTGACCATGTGGCAGAAAAGGAAAACTTATTTTCTGGAGAGAAATGCAAGCTTGCTGCAGCAAATTGTAAAAGAGGAGCTGAAGATTAATAGCCAAGGCAATGGGGAAAATGCCTCCAAGGCATTTCAGGGATCTTCACGGCAGCCTCTATCATCACAGGTGCAGAGGCCTAGGAGAAAACATACTGATTTTGTTGGCCAGGCCCAGGGTCTAGCTGCTCTGTGCAGCCTTGGGACATGGCCCTCTGCTTCCCAGCCACTCCAGCCCCAGCCTTGGCTAAAAGGGGCCAAGTAACAGCTTAGTGCATGACTTCATATCATGCAGGCCCCAAGCCTTGGTGGCTTTCACCTGGTGCTGGACCTTCAGGTGCATGAAGGTGAGTTGAAGTTAGAGAACCTCTGCCTAGATTTCACAGGATGTAGGGAAATACCTGGATGTCCAGGAAGAAGTCTGCTGCAGAGGCAGAGCCCTCATGGAGAACCTCTACTAGGGCAGTAAAGAGGGAAAATGTGGGGTTGGTGTCCCCACAGGAGTTCCCACTGGGGCACTGCCTAGTGGAGCCATGAGAAGAAAACAACCATCCTCCAGATCCCAGAATGGTAGCTCCACTGACAGCTTGCACCAGGCACCTGGAAAAGACTAAGGAATTCAACACCAGCCCAGACATGGGGACTGTTCTCTGCAGAGCCACAGGGCAGAGCTGCCCAAGGCCTTAGGAGCTCATCTCTTGCATCAGCATTCCTTGGATGTGAGACATAGAGTCAAAGGAAATTATTTTGGAGCTTTCAGATTTAATGCCTGCCTTGCTGGGTTTTGGATTTGTACGGGGCCAATAGCCCTTTTGTTTGGCTAACTTTTCCCATTTGGAATAAAATAATTTACCCAATGCCTGTACCCCCATTGTGTCTTAGATGTAACTAACTTGTTTTTGATTTTACAGTCTCATAGGGAGAAGGGATTTACCTTGTCTCAGATGAGACTTTGGACGTGGACTTTTGAGTTAATGGTGAAATGAGTTAAGATTGGAGGACTGTTGAGAAGGGATAATTCTATTTTGCAAAGTGAGAAAGACATGAGGTTTGGGAGGCACCAGGGGTGGAATGATATGGTTTAAATTTGTATACCCACCCAAATATCATATCACATTGGAGAAAGGGCCTGATGGGAGGTGACTGGATCATGGGGGTAAATTTCCTCATTGCTATGTTTGTGATAGTGAGCTCTCATGAGATCTGATGGTTTAAAAGTGTGTGGCACTTCCCCCTTTACTCTCTCCTGTTGCCATGTGAAGAAGGTGCTTGCTTCCCCTTCCCCTTCTGCCATGATTATAAGTTTCCTAAGGCCTCTAAGTCATGTTTTCTGTTAAGCCTGCAGAACTGTGAGTCAGTGAAACCTATTTTCTTTATAAATTACCCAGTCTCAGGTAGTTCTTTATAGCTGTGTGAGAACACACTAATATACATACTATGTTTCCTTTTCATATTGGCTTCTTTCATTTAGCAATATGCATTTAAGTGTCCTCTATGTCTTTATATGGCTTGATAGCTTATTTTTTAGTGCTAAATAATATTCCATGGTCTGGAAGTACCACTGTTTATTTATCCATTCACCTACTGAAAGACATCTTGATTGCTTTCAAGTTTTGGCAATTATGTATAAAGCTATTATAAGCATACATGTGTAGATTTATGGGTGGATGAACATTCTTGTACAAGCCCCTCCCATCTTATTTTGTAGGCATATATTTTATTTTTATGGATATGAACCTAGGTGTAGAATTGCTGCATCATAGGATAGATATATGTTTATTTTATCACAAGCTGCCCAGCAGCATTCCGATGTACCATTTTCTAGTCTCATCAGCAATGTATAGGAGTTTCTGTTCTTTACATCTTAGTACTGGTTAGAATCTTAACTTTCATTATAAAGCTTATTCTAAGAAACTAACCCTCCTTTAAACGAAAACAACTACAAAGGCAAAACTAAACCAATGCTATTAACTCTTGCCATTTAAACTAGGAAACTTAGTATGAATAATGTTTCTCTCATCCTATGTAATTTAAGCTTTTAAAGGTATTCAATTACTCTTATCTTCTGCATGAACATACACTCCTCTCAGTTCTTTTATTCTTCTTCACCCTGTGAAACTAAAAAATAAGGCATAGTAGTTTTAAGTCAATTGCATTCTAAATATGTTCATCATGATGCAGGATTCATGTAAAATGTTAAGCAAAACTCATGAAAAAGAGTAGATATTAAGAAAAAAGGTGTGTATGAAGTAAGACCTGATGACTCACAGTACACATTTTTTGAGACTTTTCTATTTTCTTGTTTTTAAGATTTTCCACTGAACGATTTGGATTAAGGTCTATAACATTTCGTGCTGTGTACATGAAAAATCTCAGACAGGTCTCAGTTAATTTAGAAAGTTTATTTTGCCAATGATGAGGATGCACACTCATGACGTAGCCTCAGGAGACCCTGATGGTAGGTACACATTTTGGTTTTATACAATTTAAGGAGATGAGACATCAATCAACATATGTAAGATGAACATTGGTTCAGTCTGAAAAGATAAGAAAACTTGATGCTAAGAGGGGGCTTCCAGAGCATAGGTTGATAAGAGACAAATGGTTGCATTCTTTCGAGTTTCTGATTAGCCTCTCCAAAGGAGGCAATCAGGTATGCATTTATCTCAGTGAGCAGAGGGTGACTGAATAGAATGGGAGTCAGGTTTGCCCTAAGCAGTTCTCAGCATGACTTTTCCCTTTAGTTTAGTGAGTTTGGGGGTCCAAGATATTTTCTTTTCACATTTTCCCCTTTCTCTTTTTAAAAATCTTTTGAAGAAAACATTTTAGAAGAAAACGAGTCTTTTGTCTCAGTTTTCATCTGATTCTCATGGCTAGGATCATTTATTCCTAAACCCTTAGTTTCACATGCCAACCTCTTCAGCGATAGTCCCTGGGTCTTGAAGGGTTGAAAAGCTTTCATTTCCAACTCTGTGTCCCAGGAACGCCCTTTATTTTGATTGGCATCCTCTATCAGACCTGAAGATGAGGCTTTAATTGTTGTCTGTGTTTAAGATTTAGCAGACTTTGGTGTCCTTTTTAGACCCAGGAGTCAAAGCCCTGGAACTCAATGTCACAGGGGCTTTAAAAGCACATACAGGAAGATACATGGATGTAATAACCTTAATTTTTTCTTTAAAAAAATTAAATCTCATTTTTCCCTAAGCAAACCAAATTTAATGATAATAAAATAGGAATTATTCTGATAAAACATAAAATATGTTAAGCCAGCTACCAAAAGGCAGCAGAAAAGACTTTCTGCAGTGCGCAGAATATTGTGTTGGAAGAAGACATTTCCTTTAGACCTTTAAAAATACATTGTTAGCATCAAGCCACAAAAAAAAAAAAAAAAAAAAAAAAAAAAAAAAAAAACAAGAAAAAAATAGAACCTGAGGAATGAAAAAAACTTAAATGAGCTGAAAATGAGTTGAATGGAAATGTTAGTATTTTGTGCCTTTTAAAGGGAAAGAGAAAACTGAAACCAGCGAGATGCAATAAAAGTTGTATTTTGGATTAAAATTTAAAAAAAACTTCTTATAATTTATTAAGAGTAAATTAATTCCTTAAGAAAATTTTATTGTTCTAATCAATTCTTTATTGTGTGTATATATATACACACACACACACATATATATATATTCTTTTGTTTTTTTCTGTTTTTGTTTTTGTTTTACATCAAACTCAGTCTCTAGGAAGACCATTATAATTTCCCTTTAATCCTAGACAACTTGATCATACAAAAGGTTTTTTTTTTGGCCGAGTGGTCTGGCTCACGCCTGTAATGCCAGCACTTCGGGAGGCCGAGGCGGGCGGATAACCTGAGGTCAGGAGTTCGAGACCAGCCTGGCCAACATGGTGAAATCCAGTCTCTACTAAAAACACAAAAATTAGCTGGGCGTGGTGGTGGGCACCTGTAATCCTAGTTTTTCATTTGTTTGTTTGTTTGTTTTTTAAATAAATCTTCTTATTGTGATTTACACAGATCGTTCGTTATCTGCATGGACTCTCTGGTTTGTCCTGAACATTCCTTTTTCTTAAACAACCAATCATTTTATTCTGTGACTCAATTTACCATACAAGAGTCTTTCTCTCACTTGGCATACATCTTTAATCTCCCTCTAGCACCACCAGGCATTTTCTGTCTGTACCTTATGATGTAAATTTTGCTATTTGATTTTCACCTGAGTTGTTTCCTTTAATATGCAAATTTAAGGCCATTAGCTGACAACTACCTAGGGTTCTGAAACAGGTTATCAATAATCTGAAAGTCTAAGATAGAAGAAAAAAAGGTTTTTATAAATTTATAAGCTGTACTTCTATCTGAATGCCTAATATGTCTACGTATTTATGTATTGTGTAAACAATCTTTCACTACCAAAAATATATAAAAGAGCTCTAATTAAATGGCTTAAGAAAATAAAAGCATTTGAATCAAATACTTTATCAGGGGAAATAAAAGACTAGTCAAATGCTTTTTTTCAAGTAAAAGTAAATTAAGTAAAATCTTTCACAAATAAGCTAACTTTAAAATTATTGGTAAAGTAATATTAGAAATATCTTAAGAACTGCCAATATACTTTTGTTTGCATTTATTAATCAAGCACTTTCATACTTATCTCTGCCAAATGCTATTATAAGGTGTCAAAATTTGGTGCAGGGGATACAAAACTATAAACCCAGCCTGATAGAATGATCTTTGCTTATGTAATTTTTAATAAATAAGACATAGATATTGGTTTAATAAAAATACTTAAATCTTGAATTTAGTAAGATTACCATAACTTCTAATCTTGTGGCTTCAGGTGGTCTAGTACACATGCAGTAAGGTTTGTTTTGGGAAAGGACTGTTATCATCTTTGTTTCAGAGATATACTATAAACTAAGTTCCTCCCAAAAGTTAGTTCAGCCTGCACTCAGGAATGAACAAGGACAGCTGGGAGATTAGAAGCAAGATGGAGTCAGGTCAAATCTTTTTCACTGTCCCAGTTATAATTTTGTAATGGCAGTTCCATAACATTAAATAACGACAATCACAGTTTTTATAAATAATGTAGGTAATCAGGGCCGAGTGCAGTGGCCCACGCCTGTAATCACAGCACTTTGGGAGGCCAAGCAGGGCAGATTACCTGAGGTCAGGAGTTCCAGACCAACCTGACCAACATGGTGAAACCCTGTCTCTACTAAAAATACAAAAATTAGCTGGGCATGGTGGTGGGTGCCTGTAATCCCAGCTACTCAGGAGACTGAGGAAGGAGAATCACTTGAACCCAGGATGTGGAAGTTGCAGTGAGCCGAGATCATGCCACTGCACTCCAGCCTTGGTGACAGAGCAAAACTCCGTCTCAAAAAAAAAATAATAATAAAATAATAATAATATAGGTAAGCAATAAAAATAAAATAATTAGGTAAACATAATAGGATTAATACTTGTAGACATACTTGTCATAATTTTAAATCTAAAGCTATATCAAATTAAATAATAGATATTTCTTTGAGTATTTTCCAATATAAAGGTATTTGTAGAAAAATATTTTCTTTTTGAGACAGAGTCTCACTCTATCGCCCAGGTGGGAGTGCAGTGGAGTGATCTCTGCTCACTGCAAACTCCGCCACCTGGGTTCAAGCGATTCTCCTGCCTCAGCCTCCCAAGTAGCTGGAATTACAGGTGTCCATCACTGCGTCTGGCTGATTTTTGTATTTTTAGTAGAGACGGGGTTTCATCATTTTGGCCAGACTGATGTTGAACTCCTGACCTTGTGATCCTCCCGCCTCGGCCTCCCAAAGTCCTGGGATTACAGGCGTGAGCCACTGCACCCGGCCGAAAATATTCTTTCTAAAAAAAAAAAAAAAGTGTCCTTTTAAAAAAAGGTCATGTATAAAACAAAGTATAAGGAATCAGAAAATAATAGAGATGTAAAGAAAGTTAAAAAAAGAAAGAGGCGGGTTTTTTTTGGTAAAAAAGCTTAAAGAGAAATAATTTCATATGAGTAATATAATTTCATAGAGGAAGATTAAAGATGGATGCCAAATCAAACAAAAAATTACATAAATTTATCATAGGATTGTATAAGGAGACCAGTTTACTTAGATAGGAACTACCTATCTTTTAATTGGATCCCTAACTCTGGTCAGAGCCCATACTGAATCCTGGGTCTCCAAAAAGGGAGAATTATCATGAGGTTAGACCATGTGATTCTTTTACAGTGCACTTAATTTTTTTTTTTTTTAGACAAAGACATTTCTAAGTTCCTAAACCACACTCTTCCTTAAAATCCCAAGAGTAGCCTCTGTCGCAATAACTATTTCAGCAAAAACAACAACAACAACAACAAAATAAACAGGTAACTCAATACAAAAGCAGTTTAAGAGCTGAGATGAACTTGTCTGTTTACATTCTTGGGGTTCCATAAGGAAAAACAGGTTTCTCTCTCAAAAGGAATCTGGTGCTTTCTCCATTTTCTTTAAGGAACCCCAGGCTATTATAAACTGTTATATGTCCCCCATGCGGCAGAAGGCGCAAGAGAAAGGAGAGCCAGCAGAAGTAAATGAAAGGGAAACAGAATTTAGTCAACTGAGAAGAAAAAAAAACTTTTACTCAAAAAAAAAAAAAAAGACAAGATCCTAGGAGAAAAACAAAAACAAAAACATGAAGGCCTTTTAAATGCAAAGACACACATGTTGATGTTAGCTTTTAATTAAGCTGAGTTTTAACCACTGAGCCCCTTTAAAAAAATCTTTTAAAATCTCGTTATCATATTTCAGCTAGGATGAATTGCTGCCATTTAAGTACAGCCATTGCTCTTTCAGTTTGGCCTGGCTAGCAAAAAGGTGGCCTTGTTATGTAAATAAAGCTTCTTAGTAGTCAAAATCAAAATTGTTTCCTTTTTTTTTTTCCTTTTGTCCTCCGTTTTCTTCCTTCACCACACCTCCTTTTGTGTGTGTGTGTGCGTGTGAGATTTAGCTACTTCAGAGGCCCTGTTCCCCATAATTTGGAATTTACTTCGGGTTTGATCAAGTTTAACAGTGTTGATCAAACCCAATGGGAAAAAACCAAAACAACAACAAAAACAGAAACAACAATAACGACAAAAAACCAAAAAAACAGTTAAGCAAAACAAATGATCACACAATTTCTATGATTACTGAGTGCTCTAACGGTAAGGAGAGATTAAGACCAGCTGGTTGTTAATCTTAAGTTTGGCTAAGACAAACCCCAATTCAGTTACTTATCTAGGGATGGAACTCAGGCTGAAGACTGGTCTCTACCATCCTAGAAGCAGGAAAAACAAAACAAAACCCTCATCTTCCCTGTTGGCAGCAAGTTCAAACTCCATAAAGGAGTTACCTGCCCTTAATCATCATGGAAGCAGGAAAAATTTTGCCTTCCTCATGTTGGAAAAAAGTAATATTCCAAAGGGGGGGAAAAAAAAGAGTTATATAGCAAAATAAACTTTAGATCTTGACCAAATTTGGGGAGATCAGGGATTCTCTGGGTGGGTGGGTGGGGGTGCTTCCAGGCCTCAGCAAATTGTCCTGTTAGTTTGAGCCATAAGGATAGTTCAAGATGGTACCAAGCACTGACGAGAAATTTGTCAAAAGTCAGAGGCATCTCCACTCAGAATCCCTTCATGGTTACCAAAATGCAAATCGTGAATATCTGAAACAGGTCTCAGATAATTAGGAAGTTTATTTTGCCAAGGCTGAGGACACTTGCTCATGTCACAGCTTCAGAAGGTCGTGACAACACGTGGCCAAGGTGGTCAGGACACAGTTTGCTTTTATACATTTTAGGGAGACATGAGACATCAATCAACACATGTAAGAAGAACATTGGTTCAGTCTGGAAAGGCAGGACTAGTCCAAGCAGGGAGGGTGCTTCCGGGTCATAGGTAGATAAAAGACAAATGATAACATTCTTCTGGGTTTCTGATTAGCCTCTCCAAAGGAGGCAATCAGGTATGCATTTATTTACGTGAGCAGAGGATGATTTTGATTAGCATGGGAGGCAGGTTTGCCCTAAGTAGTTCCCAGTTTGACCTTTCCCTTTAGTTTAGTGATTTTGGGGGCCCAAGATATTTTCCTTTCACCGTATTAATAGAATTGCACTTACTTGGTAATAAGTCAGAAGAGAAAAATGTAGGTCATTCCGGGCGCAGTGGCTCATGCCGGTAATCCCAGCACTTTGGGAGGCTGAGGCGGGCAGATAATGAGGTCAGGAGATGGAGACCATCCTGGCTAACACGGTGAAACTCCATCTCTACTAAAAATACAAAACAAAATTAGCCGGGCGTGGTCGCGGGCGCCTGTAGACCCAGCTACTTGGGAGGCTGAAGCGGGAGAATGGCATGAACCCAGGAGGCAGAGCTTGCAGTGAGCCAAGATCACGCCACTGCACTCCAGCCTGGGCGATAGAGTGAGACTCCGTCTCACTAAATAAATAAATAAATAAATAAATATTATTTATTCACTAGCCATCTTGGTACTCTGGCTATAAGAAAAAGGTGACTTCAGTGCTCCCTCAAATCTGCAATAATTATTATTTCAATAAAAGAGATTAATAGATGAATGAGCATGTTAGGTTTGGAATCCTGGGGTGGGAAAATAATAGCCTTTTTCCTGGGTTTGTATACATTGTATAGATAGTCAGGATTTTTTGTTATAACACATGGTTTGAAAAAGTCAATTTCTTTTAATACATATGTGTTCCTAGAAATTACAGTGCTATAAAAATCGTGCAGTGAAAACCACAGAGCTCATGTGACAAATGTGGTGAGGCATGCAATCCAAATCTCTTCCTAACCCCTGTATTTCCATGAGTCTTGCAGTATTCAACTGCACAATTTGGATAGTGAAGTGATTTTTAGTAACACATACCATGTTATAGTATTATAGAAGAAATGGTTACCTGTACATTATACATACTTAATAATTATATCTAATAATTATATTAGTTTATGGAATACCTGTGTTGTTAAATCAACAAAACAAACCTGAATTAAAAGGACAGCAAAATTATGGCAATAGAAAACTGACAATGGACTCTTTACTCTTTTCATCTTATCTCAGTTCTTTTCTCAAAGCTAGGTCTAGGTAGGAGAGACTGGTTAACATCTCCTCCCCAAAGCTATCCCTTAGGGTTGTCTTTAAAAATGAAGACAGCCATTTAAATGTATGTTAAATGTAAACAAAAATACTTTTAGAAGCTGTCAGGCCTCTGAGCCCAAGCCTGCACATATACATCCACATGTACTGAAGTAACTGAAGAATCACAAAAGAAGTGAAAATGGCCGGTTCCTGACTTAACTGATGACATTAATCTTGTGAAATTCCTTCTCCTGGACAATGAGTCTGGAAGCTCCCGCCGAGCACCTTGTGACCCCTGCCCCTGCCTGCCAGAGAACAACCCCTTTGACTGTAATTTTCCACTACCTACACAAATCCTATAAAACTGCCCCACCCCTATCTCCCCTTGCTGACTATTTTCAGACTCAGCCCACCTGCACCCAGGTGATTAAAAAGCTTTATTGCTCACACAAATCCTGTTGATGGTCTCTTCACACGGAGGGACAGGCGGGAGGGCATGACAGAAACCTTTGCTATTTTTATTGGCCTGTAATATACAAGATGGTGACAGAGTTCAGCATGAAGCTTAAAATGTAAGTAAAAGAGAGTGCTTAATGCAAAAGCAGCTCTAAAGAAAACTCCCCCACAATGCTTTTTCATCCAACAATTCCTCTTGTGTGCCTGGATCTTTACTAATAAAGATTGTAGTCATAATTGTAGTAGTACAGAATTAATTTGGCTGATAGCTTGCAACAATTGGTTGTGTATTTACCATTTTAAAATTTTTGTCAATTTCTCTTCTTTTTACAATAGTTGAATAGTTTGTCTATTCCACAGAAAGCAGAAGGCAGCTGATATATCGCTGTCTGGTTTCCTTCCTACCTTCCTTCTTTCTCTCCCTCACTCTTTCCTTCCCTCCCTCCCTTTCTTCCTTTCTTCCATTTTAAAACTCATGACTTGCATTTTTCTATTTAATATTTTATATAATGTTTGGCAACCCTGATTTCAACTGCTAAATTTAATCTCTGTTCCCTAAGTAGGCAGTTGCAATAAATTTTAGAATACTACCAGTACAACTGACAATCATCTCATTATTTTTCTTGAAAGATCACACTTCAGATAATCTTGTTCCCTATAAAGGACAGTTTATTGTCAAATGTATAGTGCCTGGGGATGTTTATGATTTTAAACATGTTTCCATCCCGCTATTTTTCTGACAGCCTTGGTTCTGTCTTTACTGTGCTGAAAATAAACCCTGCATAGTAAGAAGTTTGTGCAGTCTTGGCAGTCCACTGAGGAGTGGGGATTACTTTAACTATAGCCCTAGATTTCTTACAGTAAAAGGAATGTTTTCCAAAATTTGCAGACTGGACCATAGTTAAAAACAACTTACAGCTTGTCACTGGAAAATCTACCATTTACAAGATTTATTGTGTAGTATTAAATCTCATAGTAATGGTTTTATATAGCCCAATTTTCTTAAGTCAAAGTATATGATATATTGCTTTGTAATTCCACAATCAACAGATGAAGCTATTTGCAGTAATTCCATATAGTGTTAATGATAATAAGAGCCATAAACTGAAAGCCCTTTTTGTATGGATAAGAGGAATAAGAGTTTAACTTCTATATATATATATATATATTCCTTCATGTTTTACCTGACTCAGATATCCTCATGAATCATACAGATTGCAGCATGCTGAGTGTGTTTTGCAAGATGCATATATGAGGTGATGATTAATGTTTAATCCCTTTCAAAATCACTAATAAGATCTGCTGGGTACAGTTGCTGGATCTGTTTATTTTACCAGATACGTACATGGGTACTCTGAAATGACTCACTGTCTACCTTTAGATTTCTAGAACAGTCTCTGCTTCCTGACCTCTTTTTTCCTGCTCCTGTGCCGTTGCAACAGACAGAACAAACACAATCTCTCTCTCTTTCTCTTTATACTTGGATTATATGTTAATTTAATTTAAATTAAATTAATTTTAGGAACACAAATGTTCCCTATTGTTAGTTGTAATAATCTCATTGTCACACTAGACTAGTTGTTATAGAACTCTCATTTTGGTTTCAGATATTTCATTTTTTCCTGCTAAAATTAATGTTTTTTTCCTTTGTCTATGATTCACATCCTGATAATATTTTTGCCTCTATGAAACCAACCTGCTAATAATATGTTAAAGAAATTATTTTGTGTTGCAATTTATACTTAAAACCATTTCCACATTCAACGTTAACTAACTTTATATATATACTTATCCAAAGATACTGTTTCTGAGTGTCCCATTTTTAAATGATTTTTGTTCTTTCTCTTTCCCACCTGTTCCTTGTCTTGCCTTTAATAATGGAACAATATTCTACTTTCCTTCTTTCTGCCACGTAACCCCTTGCACAATGTTTCCCTTATCTAATTATGTGTTTGTTTAGAAGTTCTAGAGAGTAAATATTGAAGCAATTCAGGCCACTATGGAATTCTCCCTGACTTGGAGATTACTTCAAGATTGCAGGTAATTTGCAGCCTGGTTATACCCAAGATGGCACCAGCCCATTCACCAGATGGGTCAATAATCCAAGGTAAGTTGTCAGAGCAAGTCATGTAGACTGGCACCTCCTTGCCTCTCCTGCATGTCCCCACATACCACACTACCCTTTTTAAGCCCCTGCATTCTGTCTAAAATTTGAAATGGTTTATTTAGAGCAGGACCCTGGACTATTTCCCCCTGCTAGCTTTGGAAAATAAAGCCACTGTTCTTTCATAGCATTTTGTCCTTGTTGACTGACTTTGCAAGCAACAAACAGCCAAGCCTGCACCTGGATACAATATATCCATTTTTATTATATTCTAGCTATACTGTGGATATAAGTCTTTATTAAGGAACAAAAGGAAAAAGTGTATCATATGTTCATGGTAGAAAAAGTGATAATGTAAATTTTTTCTTCTGGACTTGTCATCAGGATTCTAATTTTTAGATTTAGTTTGATAATTGCTTGGCCTTTGAAAAATTATATGCACTTGGTTTGTTTTCATTTTCTTAAGTCAAAACAAGGAAATAAAATCACATTTGCTTTCCAGGAAAAGATAATATTTAAGTGGTTGTTTAGTGTTTTGTGTCTTTGGGGGTGGGAGGGGGTGTGCAGAATACACAAACACACACACACACAGACACACACACACAGTCTATATATACTCTTATTGGAGCCATCACTATATTTTGAAAAAATGTAATAATCCATTGAAGCTTAAAATTAAAATTTTGATTAAGCTAAGAGCTATTTTTGTAGAAAAATAATAAAGCCTCAAATAGTAAACTCATTTGAGGCAAGTGGCATTTATTTCTGTGTATGTATAGGAAATACCATAAATGTCAAGTTATATTTTCCAAATTTCTACATATCAGCGTTACTCAGTGAAATTGAAAGACCATGGCCAGTGATTGAATTATGGTACTGCTCCTTACTAAGCTGCATGATTTTGGCCAAGTTATTTAACCTCTAGAGTATCAGTCTTGTACTCTGTAAAATGGGATTTTTTAAAATAAGCTAGGCATCTATCTAGCACAGTGATTGCCTTGCTCTGTGTGCATGGTAAAATAGCCAATAATAATATTAAGATTTGTGTTCAATATCAAAAAATAGGAGATATTCAGGGATCAAAAGGAGACAAGTAAAAGAGACCTTTCTCATTTCTCCAACTTTTTCTCAGGATTCCTAGATTTAAGATGTACTAGGAAAATAGTCATTAGTGAGAAAGAAGCAAATGAAGAATTAACTCTGTATGTGTATTCTCAAGCATCTTGTTTTGGCTCTGCCATCCATCTTAAGTGAGCTTTCACAATCAAAGTAGAAGAGCATCAGACTTAGACACTGTTAAGAAATTCACTGCTGTTTCTGAACATCTTGTATTTCTGAACCTTCTGCTATGAGATTAAATTATGTTTCATTTTTGACAGTGAGATTAAATTTTGACAGTTATTAATGAATCAGAGGAATTAAATATCAGGACAAAATAGTGGGTGTTGGAAAAAGGCAAATTCGTGTCTAGGAAAAATTGTACAGCAGTAGAAACAGTCCAGAACTTGGGAGAAAAAAATCAGTAATGCAAATGGTAATTTAGTAGTGATCATTCTTGTTAACAAATTCAAGAAATAACACTATTCTCACAGGAGAAAATTTATACAAAATTTACTCCCCAAATAAAAATGGATGAAAGAAAAGACTCCCAGCCTTGTCTGAACGTTCAGACATACAAGAAAATCAAATAACAAAACAAATAAATAAATAAATATAAAGAAAAGGAAAAGAAACACAAAGACACAAAGTTTATTGAACAGTGGAAAAGTTACATAAAAAACAAAATGATAAGAAATTTGACAAGTGTTGAGTGTGCCACTGGGACTTGAAACGTTACTAAGAATGGGGGTGAAATTAATATTGAATTTAAAGTACAGGAATAACAGGAGTTCTTACTTTTCTTATTAGTTGTTACATAGATTCCTACCATTAAGAATCAAACTTAGCTTTCCAAGTTAGAACCATGAGATATGTCTTGACTTAAGCTTGATCTGTGCATGTATAATGTTAATACATATAATTAACTGCAGTATAAAGTCATTCTTCTGTATGACTATTTCTCTCTTGATTATCAACAAAAATTTTTCCCCCAGAGGAAAATCACTAATCCATAGAACCTGAAATGTAAGTATTCTGGAGTTGAAACATGACTAAGATCATATGTAAAATTCCACTGAGTATGTAATCAAAGAAATCAACAGATAATTTACAAACACAAAGAAAAAATCATAATTTAACAAAAAAGAAATTATTTGCTGCAATTGCTTAATTATTAGCAATTACATAAATGCAAATTAACATCATTTTAAGGTAGCTTTACATGCTTATTAAACCACTAAGATATATAAAAAATATAAAATTTATACAAATCAATTTTAACCAACTGAACCTTAAAGTTCAGAATTCCTTAAATCTCCCCTTAGGACCAATTCCAAGGAATGGAATTGCTGTGTCAAAGATCACGGACATGTTTAAAGCTTCTTGAACTTATGTTGAGCCCAGAAAGGTTTGAATTCTAACCAGCCTTGGGTATTTTCATACTTTTCTCACTTTGACAGCATTATGGGTGGATAATCTTGTTTTAGTTTGCATTTCTTTGGGACTAGTTCTTGAGCTTGAGCAGCCTTGAAGACAATTAGACATGGTCTCTGCACTTGGGGAGCTTACCCAGATAACTTGGAGGCAAGTCAGCAAATGTTAAGAGAAACATCATTTCAATATAATGTAATATATACTTCCTATTTTTTACTGCTGCTCTCCCTGCTTCTGGAGGAGAAAGGGTCACAAGGATACTATGAAACAGACCCATCCCAATCTGACAGCAAAATGTTAATTGAAAATCTATTTGCTAAAGAATTCCAAGAGATATGCAAATACTGAACATGACTCTGTTGACATTTCAACATGACTTTGCTTCACTGTTTTCTTTGTTTTTTTTGTTTTTGAAGTTCTCAGGTTGTACTTTCCCTGATGCATCATGACTAAACCCTATGAAGGGTGGGTTGTAGTGGGGCTGTGAATAGCAGTCAAGTGAGAAATATTAGATGGTGAGAGTGAGGCTCGTGATCAGGCATTAACCACCCTGGACTTCTCTAGGAGGTGAGCAATGGCCAGCCGCAGTGGCAGTTGCAGTAGCTGTAGAACATCCCAGGCTTTGAAATGGCAATTACTAGTAATCTCTACTAGGAATCTCTAGTACTAGAGTCTGTAGTAGTAGTGGGCTTTTGCTGAACAACCTATCGACATGGCCTTTTCTCTACATCTATTGCCCCATTACATTCACACAACTCTGTGATACAGTGATTATCCCCATTATTAAACATGAGAGAACAGAGGTTCAGAAAGACCAAATATTTTGCCTCCACTGCAGAGTGAGTTATACAATTGGGATTTAAAGCCACTTTCATATGACTTACAAAGCCTTTTTCTAGCATGTAGCAGTTACTAGGAGTAAAATAGACAACCTAGGTAAATCAGACTGTCATCTTTGCTCAGACTGTAAGAATTGTACCTTCATTTTCCTCTCCTTTTCCTAGCTATAGAAATCTAATTTTTGGATTTTGTTTTTAATGGCTTTAAAGACAAACCCTTTTTTTTTTTTCTTTGCAAAGACTTTGACTCACTCTGAGTTCCAAATTATTTTATTTTTGTGGCAACCGTGAAGGTAAAATTAGAGTGATGAGACCTGAATTAATCAGAGCAGGAAACCTTTGTTAACTAGATCATTGTTCTTATGATAATCTGCATCTCTGGAGGTTCTTGTAGTAAAGCGATGTCTGCAGCACTGAGCTGAAATGACAGTTTGCAATGTGTACTCTGCTAAAGGTTGCCTAGCAATAATTTATTAGAGATAATAATAAAACCTCATTGTTCCCTTTTAAAGGATTTCAAGTTTTCAGATGATAATAAATGTAATAAAAGGTAGATTGATATAAGCATCTTAACCTTACATATTAGGCTTAATAAAATGAATAGTCATATAGAGATGATTCAAACGTCTCCCTCATTATAATACTGCCTGAAATGACTACATTACAGACGATAAAGAAATGGCACACGGAAATGTGAAATCCTCAAACTCAATACTGTTTTCTAATATCCCGAGACTGGGGTGCACGGTGTTCTAATCTGTGACGGCCTCCCTAAGGAAGGTTTTAAAGTATATCGATGCTGGCCCCAACCTGAGAAATTCTGCAGCCATAGATAATTTTTTAAAGCACCCCAGATGACGTTAACGCAGGGTTGAATACCACAGCAGTAACTCACATAAAGCGTTATGTAATTTTTGGTCATCAATGGATGCCGCCTAATTGTGTGCTGTAAAGCAACGCAGACTCACTTGCTCTCCGGAAAAATTAGTTACCTCTGGGCTGTTGCCTGAAAAAAATCTTGAGTGTCCCAGGCTTTGAAGAGAAAGGGAGCAGCAGTAGTGCGGCCTGAAGGTATTGCCCTCTCGTGGTGGCTTCTTTAATAACAACGTAATGTGGTGCTGCTATAGCTACACCCTTTTTGGAGAAGAAGATTTACTTTTAAAAGACTAAACTTTAAAATTCTAACAGGATTTTCTGGTTGACATTATTATTTAAGCGTTCTTTTTTATTTCATCATGATTAAATTATAAACTCCGGTCATTGCATTCAAGTACAGTCCTCCCATGTTAACCGTGTGGGGTTGGTTCCAGGACCCCAGTGGATAGCAAAACCCTTGGATGCTCAAGTCACTGATATAAAATGGAATAGTATTTGCGTATAGTCTGCACACCTCTCCTTGTATATTTTATATCATATCCAGATTACTTATAGTATCTAATATAATTTAAGTGCCATACACATAGTTGTTTATATTGTATTGAGTTTTGTTTGTATTAGTTTGTATTGTTGTTTCGTTGTATTCTTAATTTCTATTTCATTCCAAGTATTTTCTCTCTGCTATTGGTTGAATCTACAGATGTGGAACCAATGAATATAGAGGGCAACTGTATATAATTCCTGTCTCCTGATTGAAACAATTTGGGGTCCTCACCTCCTTTGCCCTTATTGAAAGCCAAACGAATCAAATATTTGTTACAATGAATCTCAAGTGGCTGGTTTGCTTTTCTTTCTGTTTTGTATGACATGACACCATTTTTGGGGTGAATTAAACATTATAACTTTCTTATTGGCATTTTTATCTTTTCTCCTCATGCTAATTCTTTGTTTTGTTTTCTTTTTACTTTGACTCTGGGATACCCTTCTATGTGAACACCTTTTAAAATGAATTTCAAAATCCATTGGGACAAGGTAGTTCAATTATTAAAGTAGAAAAAATTTCTGTTCTGGTTACTTTTGTGACATAGTCATGGCCTAAATCTCAATTTCCAAACAGAAACAGATACACACAAGTGCAAGTTTCTGGTAAATTACATTTGTTGCTGATTCAAGACAATGAAGCAAAATTAGAAAGATTCTTATTAAATGATGGTATTATGGCTCTGAACATAATCTGAGCACGTAATTCAAGTGGGCATTTCAGTTTCTTGGAAATGAGTTTCATGTGTGTGAGCAATTGGAAATTTCCTCCTCCTGTTATTCAGGCTCTTGAGGGCCCGACTTGAAGAAAATGACATCTGCATGGGGACTTAGGACATCATAATCTGTCATTTTGTTACTATGTTTTGCCTGCCTTAATTTTTCTCATTACTTCAGCTGAAATCTTTACATAATTCATTGTAATTTCATTTAGTGTTAAAACTTGAGATATTGATGGAGACTGTTTGTCAGCTGCTGTATTCTGCATTAGAGATGAGTCTATTCAAAGGGATGTGTAAACAAGAGATCCAACACACAAGAAGGCATCTAAAAAATCTTCAAGGTGACAGAGACTAGTGATAGAAATTCCTTAGACAGCCACTATATAGCAGGCCTAGAGAACAACCAGAATTACAGGAAGAGATAAAAAGGCTCTGGGTGAGAGGTCTTCAGAGCAGCGATAAGAAGAAGATACAAAAATTGTGTCGGAATGTATTGAGAGGATATTTATATAATCAAGGAAAGGTGTTGGTCGAGCTGAAAAATGTATAATACATGAAAGTCAAGACAATCTCTAACTGAAAAGAAAACAAAAAAATCCAGCCTTCTCCAGGGAAGGAAACATAACCAAAAAATAAACTATAAGTTTATGTTGAGACTAGCCTTTAGCACAGTCAATATAACATAAAGAGTGAGCTGATTTATGAAACAATAATGATCTAATATAACTAATGTTGAAGATAAGGAGAACTATGCTTATATGTAAGGATGTGGTGCTGGGTAAGTGAAAGAAAGTTGAATCCTTCTCTTCTATAAGAGGAAGTCATTAGATAACATTTGCATCAGGCAGAATCCAATCAGGAGACAGAAACACCCTGTATTTAAGCAAAGAAAATTTAGCATAATTTTTTACTAGTTTATAAAGTTGTTAGCCATGTAATTAACTGAAAGGTTCAAAAGCAAATTGTATAATATCATGAAAGTAGAAAATAGAAGATGTAGCTATTCCCGTGGAGCTGATGAAACAAAAGGAAGAGGCTGAATGTTTAAAACTTCAGTGTTTTGAGAAGAGTGCCTTAACTGAAACTCAGCCCTCTGAAGAAGAGGGCACCTCTGCTAGTGTTGGTATTCGTGAACTCAGTGTAGCCTATGTGGCAGCTGTGAAAGTGGACTAATCAAATCTCCCTTCAAGAGAGTACTTACTAATGGGAGCACTGTTAGCTCGCAGGCCCTAGCTTGAGACATCTTCAGTAGAAAGTAGAATCAGACTAAGATGCAGCTCTGAGAAAGTCCTAGGCTGCCCCACAGAGGGCTTTCGTGCAAAGGGTGCTCGTAGGGGGTCCTGAGCTGGTCAGAAATTATGAATTCTTGTATTGCTGTCATGTTCAATCATTGGCTGGGGGCTTCTCAGTAATTCCACATCCTACAGCATTACATTACAGTACCTTTCTAGATGTTGAGTACTCAAGTGGATATATGTGTCTGGTGTTCGTGGGAGGAACGTGAAGTGAAGATAGAAATGTGGTAGTTGTCAGCACATGGATGATGTTTAGCATCATGGGACTGGGCTTAGATATAGAAGAGAGATGAGTATCGAGCTCTGAGATAGAGCAACTATATATGAGGGAAATCAGGACAGCATGATTTCAGCAAGCCAGGGGAAAAATGGAGTGGTTCACTCTGTCAAATGCTGGTAAGAGGTAGCATTACATAAAGGAAAATAAATGATCAATGAGTCAGTTGGGAAGGGATTGAAGGAGAATATAGACCATTCATTGCAGAAAATTTGCTGTAAAGATAATTAATTGGGAGATACCTGGAGAGGGACATGAGGCCAAAGATATTTTGTTTTGTTTTGTTTTTCTGCCTGGCATAATCTTGGCTCTACAAAATCAACAACAAAAAAAATGGGTAACTATGTGAGATGATGGACATGTTAATTTGCTTCACTACAGTAACCGTTTTTACTATCTATAAATATATGTATGCCATAACTTATGCCTTAAATATGCACAATAAAATTTATTTTTTTAAGTAAAATGATCCTAGAACAAGAGAACAAGTTTGGATGCTGATGGGAATGGCCCAGCAAGAGGGATAAATATGTGATACAAAGGAGAGAAAAAGATGGCTGCAAAGGAGCCATGTGTGGTGGCCCTTGCCTGTGATCCCAGCACTTCTGGATGCTGAGGCAGAAGAATCACTTGAGCGCAGGAGTTTAAGACCAGCCTGGATGATATAGTGAGACCCCATCTCTTAAAAAATAATAGTGGCAAGATCGTACCCTTGACTTAGTAGCAGTATACAAGTGGAACGGTTGTTCTAATTTGGGGTAAGAAACTCTTTCACTATAATAGACAAGTCAGAGTATATTAAAACAGATGCAGCAAATGGGAAGATATGATATGGAAAACTTGTGTATGCTTTCCTCTGATTCTTGTTAAGTAGAAAGCAAAAAGGAGGTTTTGGAGATTTTAGGAAAGAGGAAATTGGGAATTATCTAGGGAAATCTAGAAAATTGCAGAACTGTTCAAGGGTACCTGTTTTGCATTGTCTTTCAAAGATCATTTTGCAGAGGTGAAATTGAAATTTGGAAGGTCAAATGCCTTATCCAAGATCAAATAGCTAGGCAATCGTTGGATTTCCACTCAAATTCAGTTCCCTTGACTCTTATTCCAGAGCTCTTTCTCATCAAACATTTCTGTGTATTTCACTTGTGTTTTCAAAATGGTATTTTCTTTCCAAATGCTCAAGCTTCTGCTTAAAATATATCTTTTGATGTGGAGGAGGACTTCTCCCAATGCACTGCTCTTAAGTATGGGCAGTCTTGCAAAAACAAGAAATTCTTCTCTAAGGAGTGATTCTGTAAGCAGAAACTCAATAACTTGACTTTCTAATGCATTACAAACACAAAGTAGCCCATAGACATTGGAATTAGAATGCATTCTGAAACAGATGAGTGGGCTGATATACTTTATGGGTGGTGAGTTTGACAGTTATTGATTACTACTAAATCATGTGTGAAGGACAGCAGGATGTAAGATAAAAAAAATTCAAATATATGTAATTTCAAATATATTCACTGCCTCACCAGTATTCTGTGTTTTGAAAAGATATGTTCTAAAAATGCCAGGTAGTGCATGTGAAATAGTCCACACTGGGCTTGCAGTGATTCAGAGGAATAGAGTAGGTGAATATATTTTAGTGTGACAAAAGACTTTAGAAATTACATAATACCCTATCCTTATTTAACATTGAGATTTATGAAGTCCACAAAATTATGAACATTGGGGAAGGTCACAAAAGCTAATTAGGAAATAAGCCAGAGCTAAAAGCTCGAGTTCAGTACTCTTATTTCAATGTTCTTAGCACAATGTGCAATGTTTTGAAAAAAAAATGAAATGCATGTTTAGCTACCTGTATGTACGTGTATGCATATGTATGTAGCTCAGAGGCTATGAATACCAGGGTGTTGTGCTGACAACATTGTTCGAATGACTGTTTTGTACCATGTTAGCTGTGCTATTGAGACTGGAATACTTACCTTCTCTGAGCATTGGTTTTCTCATCCATTAGTTGGGGGGTTGGTCATTAATATGGTTTGGCTCTGTGTCCCCATCCAAATCTCATCTTAAATTGTAATCTGCACGTGTTGGGAGAGGAGCCTCGCGCGAGATGATTGTATCATGGGGGTGGTTTCCTCCATTCTGTTCTGATAATAGTGAGTGAGTTCTCATAAGATCTGATGGTTTTATAAGTTTTTGACAGTTCCCCCTTCACGCACTCGCTTTCTTTCTCCTGCTGCCTTGTGAAAAAGATGCTTGCTTCCTCTTCCCCTTCCACCATGATTGTAAGTTTCCTGAGGCCTCCCCAGCCATGTGGAACTCTGAGTCAAGTAAACCTCTTTTCTTTATAAATTACCCAGTCTCAGGCAGTTCTTTATTCCACTGTGAAAATGAACTAATACAGTCATATCTAATTTGTAGGCTTGCTGCAAAAATGCAATGAGATTATGTAAAGGCTTCTAGCTTGTTATGGGCAAATTTTAGTGTGTTCAGTAAATGTTTGTACCATTGTTTTTCTTTTCCTTTTTCTATTTTGTGTTGAAAGGATAGATTAGGCAGGAGTTGGCCGGGCGCGGTGGCTCAAGCCTGTAATCCCAGCACTTTGGGAGGCCGAGGCGGGTGGATCACGAGGTCAGGAGATCGAGACTATCCTGGCTAACACGGTGAAACTCCGTCTCTACTAAAAATACAAAAAAAAAGGCTAGCCGGGCGTGGTGGCGGGAGCCTGTAGTCTCAGCTACTCAGGAGGCTGAGGCGGGAGAATGGCGTGAACCCGGGAGGCGGAGCTTGCAGTGAGCTGAGATCAGGCCACTGCACTCCAGCCTGGGAGCACAGCGAGACTCCGTCTCAAAAAAAAAAAAAAAAAGATTAGGCAGGAGTTATCAGATGTATAGTGAAGCAGACATTCTATTCGTTTTGTCAAGGTATGTCTGTGGAAAGGTCGTTTCCCCCGCCCCCCCCTTAAAGGCAGATTCTCCTAAAGAATAGAAAAATCTACTAGTTTTGTTTATTTCCTCCCTTAGTAGGTATCCAGCCAATGAGAGAAATATCTGAGGGAGTGAATAACTGAAAGTGTAGCAAGAACATGAATGACCTTTTTATAACAAGAAGTAAATGGCAATCCTGATTGACCATGAAAATCATGTGAAAAACTTAAAAGATAATATTCCTGGCATCAACTTCAAGAATTGCTATCTCTGGGAGTGGGGCCAAGGAATCTGTACATAATCTTCAGTTATTCTGGAGAAAGTGTGCTTCTTATGCAGCAAATAGACATGTAAATGTGCTTATTGATGGCCAACTTTGGTTGGGTAAAGACGTTGAATTCATTTATTTTACAAGTTTTAAAGTGTTCAGAAGCCTATGGGCAGCACATTACAAATCCTCTGACTTCTTTCTCATGTGCAAACTGAAGAATTTCAAAAAATGGCACACTGATTTTTTCCCAGTTTTCTTAAAGCAGAAATACTGTGTTCTTTTCAAGACAAACTAAGAGAAATTAATATATTCCCTGAATATTGCATTCGCATGAATGACATTTTATCATAATGTGCTAACTTGAATACTTGGTATTCAATACTTGAATCAAACTAATTCTTCCGGTGCAATGATTCTTTTTTAAAAGTTCATTTATTTTACAAATACTTGTTACAATGTTCAGACACATATGTATGGTAACCACTTGATTGAAATTAAAGTGAAGGTTAATAAATAATGGGGAATTTAGACTTAGAATGAAGATTTTCTTTTCCCTGCATTCTATTCAGGTAAAACCTGAAAAGTCAAGGCATATGTATAAGATTCTAGTCCCTCAACTCCTCTCCTCTCCCCAGTGTTAGCCTATTTTATTAGCCTCTTCCCAGCTTCATTTCCATATCTTTTCTGTCTGGACCGCGTATTTTATCGCTTTACATTTCCTGTAACACCTTTAATTCTCTCGTCTTTTTGTCCTACTGAGCACCTTCTGGAATAATCTGATATTGACTGAATACTTTTGAGTCGTCATGTAATTGAATATCTTAGTTTTGAAATATATTTTAAAGCTTTTCTCCTTAGTCTTTTTTATTTATTTATTTATTATTATTATTATACTTTAAGTTCTAGGGTACATGTGCACA